>NW_028261383.1:128880622-128950622 GCF_051295495.1 Thamnophis sirtalis
ATAATTGGGGCATACCAGGGGTTGTGACACTATATATATATGTGTATGTATGTGTGTGTGTGTGTGTGTGTGTGTATATAGATAGATAGATAGATAGATAGATAGATAGATAGATAGATAGATAGATAGATAGATATAGATATAGATATATAGATATATAGATATATAGATATATAGATATATAGATATATAGATATATAGATATATAGATATATATATACACACACACACATACACACATACACACATACACACATACACACATACACACATACACACATACATACATACATACATACCAGTGGTGGGTTTCAAAAATTGTTCGAACCTACTCTGTGGATGTGGCCTCCTTTGTGGGAGTGGCTTGCTGCCCATGTGACCAGATGGGAGTGGCTTGCCGCCCATGTGACCGGATATGAAGATGCTGACGACACTTGTCAGAACCACCTTAAATTACCTCACACACAGCACTGGCATGCAGAAGAATATGATGTACACTTGTTTTTTAAAAGGCATCTTTGGTTTGCGTTAAAACAACTTCAACACACGCAATGTTCTGATTGCACCACAAACATAGTAGTCATCCTTACCTTTCACAGAGGCACTGAGTTTTATAAATGTGAACATGATAGTGTAGAATAATCATATCCAAGGACCAGTGGTGGGTTTCAAAAATTTTTGGAACCTCTTCTGTAGGTGTGGTCTGCTTTCCGGGTCCACTGGTGGAACCTCTTCTAACCGGTTCAGTAGATTTGATGAATTGGTTCTACCGAATAGGTGCGAACTGGTAGGAACCCACCTCTGATACATACATACATACATACATACTTTAGAGGTAACCAACAATGCATTATAGTAAGATCAGTTTGGTGGGGTTTGCCAAAGTTTTCAAATGTTGTAATAAATGACTTTCATATATTCTATAGGAGGGGTGTCAAATCACGATGACACATTGTCATCACGTGACATATCGCAACGTTTCCCCCCTTTGCTAAACCAGGGGAGAGCGTGGGCAGTGTGTGACGCATCTGACCCATGGACTGTGAGTTTGACACCCCTGTTCTATGGGATTGTGCTATTTTGCTTCGTAATATTTCAACTCTTCTAAACAAACAGAGTGATCTATATTTACCAAGGTTGACAAAACCCAGAGCTTCTTCCAGAATAAGTGCATAGATTTCTAGGCATCCAGTCCTAGAAATCCAGATGGTCCTATTACAAATATTTATATGTAGCATCTTCATGAATCTTCAAGGTACTTCTCTCCAGTGGTGGGATTCAGCCAGTTCGCACCTATTCGGGAGAACTGGTTGTTAACTTTCCAAGCAGTTGGGAGAACTGGTTGTTGGAAGAAATCGCCTTTATTTTTCCCTACTTTACAGGGCTAATCCTGTAAAGCAAGGCAGGCAGGAAACATTCTGGTGTTGTTTCTAGCCTAATCTTTATTGCCGTCCTTACAGAAGCTCCCTCTCCAGTTAACCCTTATTACATTGTAACAGCTAAGGTGAAGCGCCCATCAACATGAGTGACATTGAGTTGGCGACGCCCACCCAGTCACATGAACATCAAGCCACGCCTACCTAGCTGGTTTTAGCACAGAGAATTGGTTGTTAAATTATTTGAATCCCATCACTGCTTTCCACCCTTGGAAGACAGGACTGTCTGTTATAGAAACCGGTCCAACATATGTCTGAAATCAGAATCATCTCCATATGAGGATTCTATATAGGTTTAAAGGCAGGTTCTGGTCTCTTTGAGTTGATCTTGGTTGATCTCCAGTTAGACCTGGAGAGATAGGACACCACCAAACAATTCCAGATCTGAAGTTGAACATATCTTAGAAGAAGGAATATACCGTATTTTTTGGAGTATAAGTTGCACCGGAGTATAAGACCCAGCAAGGTTTTGAAGAAGGGGAAAAAAGTTTTTGCACTCTGCAATCCTCCCCAAAATGGCCAATTTTCCATGAAAACAGGCCCGTTTCCCCCCCCCCCAAAGGCATGAATAGCCTTTAGGGAGCTTGCAGAGTGCTCCGGGGGGGGGGATGAGCAAAAAATGCTCATAAAAAAGGGGGCATGGATAGCCTTTAAGAAGCTTATAGAGTGCTCCTGGGGGTTGGGGGGAAGTAGAATTGAGCAAAAATGGGCCATTTTGTGCTCATTTCAGCCCTCCCCAGCCTCTAGGGGCTCTCTAAAAGCTTCCTACAAGCTATGCACAGCCATTTTGGTGAAGGGGGCAGGGTTTGGGGGAGGCAAAAAATGCTGTATTCAGTGTATAAGACGCACCCAGATTTTCAGCCTCTTTTTTGAGGTAAAAGGGTGCGTCTTATACTCCGAAAAATATGGTGGCTGCCAAGAAAACTCCACAGATGTGTTCTTGGAGTCACCAGGAGAGTGGCAAATTTGACTTGGAGTCTTAAATATATACCTGATCAACTACTAGTGTTTGAGAGCCGAATGAAGCTATGGAGTTGCAACTTCATAGTAGTGGTGTCAATCCCTATATTAAAATTTGAGGTTATTTATTGTAAATCTGTTGGTCCTCCTCCCCCTCCCTTTTTATGTTTTAGTGAATTAAGAGGATGTTTGCTTGAACTGCTTCCAAACATTATCTGGACATTCTGGATTTTAAAAAATATTTTACTCTTTGTCTCCTTGGCAACCGATCTTGCATATCTCTGTCAAGATCATTTTCCTTACTCTCTACAGCTGTCAGGTGATCTATTTCTCCATTGAAAGGAGCTCTGGCTTCAATCTGCTTCCCATGCAAGTCCTTACATTCTGCTCATTCAAGAAAGTTCTTACCAAGGGTGGATGGCTTGACTTTGTTGTTGTTCAATTTTTTTTATGTAATAAGGCTGGAAATGGGGATAATAGCCATTTGGTTTAATTCCATCCTCCTGGAACAATGCTGAAGGGGTTTTTCCAGTGGTGACAGTCATTTTTTTTTTACTACCGGTTCTGTGGACGTAGCTTGGTGGGCGTGGCAGAGGAAGAATACTGCAAAATCTCCATTCCCACCCCACTCTGGGATCAGGCAGAGGTGGTATTTGCTGGTTCTCCAAACTACTCAAAATTTCTGCTACCGATTCTCCAGAAGCTGCCAGAACCTGCTGAATTTCACCCCTGGTTGTTTCCTTCTTTTTTCTTACTTGTGGCTAGTAGGGATAGAACAGAAATTGCTCAAAGATCCCTGGTCTCAGTATTTTACTGAGGTTACTAGTGGTAAAGACAACTATACATTGATTTAAAACTAGCTCTCAGGATTTGAGCAATGAAAAGGATGATTGAGTGGAAGCGTGCCACGGGTGATGGAGAACACTGCCAGTATTGATGTAAAGCGAGATTTCTAGTCGAATTCATTCTGTATAAAGAATGAGAAGGAAAGACACAATTGTGTTTGGCCTAAAATCCCACTAATCATGGTTACTCAGATATTAATTTCTCTGAATCAATGTTCACATGCCATTGTAATTATCTGTTCCTCTCCTCCTCCTAAAGCAAAATTGCTATTTTTGTGAATTGCAACCAGTTTCTTGATTATTAATTGATACATTCTAGCTGCCTGTTTTAACAGATATGCGTATTTTGGAATCTTCTGGTTTAGATAAACTCTTCAAGTAATGGAACTTCTATTTAAAATAAAGAATAAAAATTCTGGCATGCATATATATGTTTGCTTGGGCTGATAGCAAGGAACAGTGTGCCCTTATTTGAATTTAAACACATTGTTCTTATCTGTATTTACTATTCCAGCTCAAATGTCTATTTCTGAACACCTGGACAAGAAAATAATCAATTCATTCTTCTTGTGGATTCTGTTTACATTTACACTACTTACATAAGTCCTGGCATTTAAACAATTTCCATGCCAAAAGGGCCATTACAGGGAATTGATTACTTGGTGTTGATCTCTACTTCCAGCCTAGTGATCAGATTGTGGTGACCTTGGGCTTAAACGACTGCTGGTCAACTCCAGGTGTGTTCATAATAAGTCCATGCGGATCCATGATCAAGTTGTGGATAATTGGCTGGATCTGATGGGTATTACCAAGAGGGTAAAGATCACCATTTCAGAGATACTTCCAGTTGGATCTTTCTATAGGTTCCTTGATCTTGTCTTTGGGCAAGTGGTCCATGTCTTGAGCCCAGGTCTGAGAAAGCCAAGGAGCTCATGGATTTATCTCATAAAATCTGGCTCATCACATGCATGTGTGAGGCTTGATGTTCACTTCAGAACAATACAAAGGAGATTTTGAATCTGAAAGCTGTTACATTTGTCTTCTTGGTCCAATGAACATTAATTTCTGCTTGGGACAGGGCTGGACCCATTAAGACAGTTTGCCTCGGGGGCTTGGAGAATCCAGAGCGCTTCCAGAAGTGCCTGGGCATAGTTCCAACAATCTAACAGTCTATTGAGGGCCTGGTTAGCCTTTGACAAGGGGCAACGTGAAGATGTGACAAAATTGTGAATTAATCCCAGGGTGTGGATTGGTTCACTGAGAAATCCCAGGAGATGAAATGTCAGAGCTGGCACCACGACGGCTGGCAGGAGAGGGGAGAAGGGAACTTCACCTATCAAGTTAGGTGTTTGTGTTCTGGATATTTTGTTTTTCTTATTGCAGTGGTAGTCTGGTCAGTGGCTTTGGTCTTTTTTAGAACAATGGATGTGCTTTTAGGGAAGGGTGAGCAGAAGCACCTCCAGCCTGGCTACGTTAACCATTTTGCATAGTATTAAATGGATTCAGCCTTGCCAAAGAAGTCCCTCCAGGACAATCTGCTTGAGATACTCAAGATTCTTGCAATGCAGTATCTACATTATGGAGTAGCATCCTTCTGAAAATTAGGCTGGCCAATGACAGCCTCTGAAGACTTTTCATAGGGGAGCTCATGCAGGTTTTTCCAGGGCCCTTTAGGGAATAATAATGATTATCACTACTTGGATGTATATTTACTATTAAGCACTATAATTATTGTTGTAATTGTAGTGTGTTTTAATGTTTTATTATTTTCACAAGTTTTTTTTTTACTTTAGTTTAGTTTATTATAAACTGCTGTGAGTCACGAAGGTTGAGCAGCACACAAACACAATAACTAAATTAAACAACTAAGCAAATAAATAAGAACATTTGGGTCTAGTACAGATGTGTGTTATCCAGGCATTGTGTAGAGCACAACTCTGGGCATCTCACAACAACAATAAGACTACACAATCATAAAACCAAAATTAAAAACTTGGTGCCCTGGTCATTCTCCTAGAATGTTCCAGCTATCATCCACAGGCTCCCATCACTCTAGTCCAGTGCCTGGGAAAAGGGCCAGATTTTGACCGCCTTCTAAAAGGCTAAAACAGTGATGGCCTGCTGGATTACTGGAGGGAGGGTGTTCTTCCAGGTACGTGTGGCCATGGAAAAGGCATGCTTTTTCCAATAGATTGCAATAATTCAGGAAAGAGACCTGGAGCATGCCCAGTTGCCCACTCTATCTGATCTATTGTGATGGGAAGATCTAGGAGTACTCATCTCAAATGATCTAAGCTCTGGAGCTCACTGTGACAGCATTGTCAAAAAGGCATTAAGAGTTGTTAACCTAATTTTGCGAAGCTTCTTCTCTGGTAACATTGTATTGCAAACTAGGGCATACAAAACCTTTGCCAGACCAATTCTCAAATACAGCTCATCTGCCTGGAATTCACACTATATATTGGGCATTAATACAATTGAGTGGGTCCAGAGATATTTCACGAGAAGAGTACTCCACTTCTCTGCTCACAACAGAATCCCTTATGCCACCATGCTCAAAATTTTAAGCTTGGACAACCTGGAACTACACCGCCTACGGTCTGATTTAAGCATAGTACACCAAATTGTCTGCTACAACATCCTACCTGTCAATGACTACTTCAGCTTCAACCTCAATAATACATGGGCAAACAATAGATACAAACTCAAGGTAAACAGCTCCAAACTCAATTGCAGAAAATATGACTTCAGCAACAGAGTGGTCAACACCTGTAATGCTCTACCTGACTCCGTTGTTACATCGTCTAATCCTCACAGCTTCAACCTTAAACTGTCTACCATGGGCCTCACCCCATTCCTAAGAGGTCCATAAAGGGGGCATGTATAAACATACCAGCATGCCTACCGTCCCTTCCTATTGTCCCCATTTATTTGTACTCATTTCCTTTGTCCATGTCCATGTTTATACTTACAGTTATCTTTCACATGTTTGACAAACTAAATAAATAAATAAAAATAAAATAAAATAAAAAATATACCTTCAGGGAGAAGCGGATAGTCTGCAAATAGTCTGGTCCTATATCATGTAGGGCTTTAAAGGTAATGACACACTCTTGAATGGCACCTGGAAGGACATTGGGAGCTATTGTGGGAGTGTAACAAAGGTGAGAGTAAGGTGAGGTTCTTTTGGCAAGATGGATGGCAAAGAAATCAAACAAGCTAGCAAGCAAGCAAATAAGTTCTCCACATGGTTTACCTTTCTGCCTTCCATAAAGTCTTAGAACAGCCAGGTCAATGCTAGGAATAGAGAACTATGTTGTCTTTTAAACTACAGCTTCAGCAGTTTTCCACTTTGGTTATGTTGCATGGGTCTGTTAGGCATTGTTGTCAGTCCAAACTATCTGAAATACACTGTCTAATCCTGCTCTAGAAACTACCAAGACTTCTCCTCCAACATTCTACAATAGATTGTGTTTATTCCCCGAATAGCCATGTTCTTCCCAGGGGAAGCCAATCTTTAGACTACTTTACGGTATTTTTCTTCTGTCTGGTGACAGCTGCAGTATCTTCCAACTTATTTAGAGCCTGGCTTAGGATATCTAAAAATGGAAGCCCTCTTGGAAATTATGGCTCATGGAGGTAGAGGTGGTGAGGTGGTTAAATGCAGCACTGCAGGCTACTTCAGCTGACTGCAGTTCTGCAGTTCGGCTGTTCAAATCTCACCAGCTCAGGGTTGACTCAGCCTTCCATCCTTCCGAGGTGGGTAAACTGAGGACCCGGATTGTTGTTGGGGGCAATATGCTGACTGTTTCTTTATAATTATACATATAATCAGTAAATATAAGCTTCTTAGGATATATGCATAGGATAATCAGATGGGGAATGATGTTGGAATTGAAATAACTAAATGACAGAATATTGGTATACATGAGGACTAAAATAGCTGCAGACCTGTCTCAAGAGAAGCTGCTATTGAAAGATTTTTTTTCACATATAAAAATAGACACAATGACAAAAACATCACATTCTTCAGACAGCATAAATTTTCCTATAGATCAGAGAATCATAAAAATGATGTGTGCCTATTTCTAAAGATATTCTGACTTGAATATCCTAATATACTGTAAATTTGTACATTCTTTAGCCATCATTCCTACCCACCATCTTCCCTTTCCTCATCAAATGTCTTTTTATTTTTTTATATACAAAATCATCATCCTAAATGCTTTAACAATATAATACTTAACATTGAGAAACTAAGAGTAAAGACAGTGTGTATGTAATCTGTAGATTTTTTTAGCTGTTCTTGCATTGGCATCCTTCAGTCTCAAAAGACTATGGTATCGTGCTCTGGAAAGAGTCAAAGCTGGAGTGTCCTCTCCAGCATGAGGCTTGGGTAGATTAATATGGAAGGTAGACTGTTACCCAAGCAGCAGATCCCCCCTCTCCATGTTGCTGAAATAGTCCAATGGCAGAGCCGATACGATTGGTTCCAGCTGCATCACAGGAGTTACCAGAATGTGGTTGTACAAACTGCTTCCGGGACTCCGGCTCCAGTATTTGCCTCAAGGTTGACTCCTGAAGATTTTTCCAGTAGTGGATATAGCCACAAGGCAGTGGAGGTTTGTAATCAGAGTTTCCCTTCTCCTAGAAGATGGTTCTGCGACTTTATCTGCCGTTGGGGCGTAGAGCCCTCTTCCGCCTTCAAAACCATTGACCGTCTTCTCCTGTAACCCTGGAAAGCTGTTCTAACCATCTTTCAATTGTATATAATAAGACAAAGGCTTTTTGCAAAGGGCTATGATATCACCACTGTGGTGGAGTATGTATCCTGACCCTCTGAGAAGGCATCTTCCTGCCTGCTTGCTAGCAAACTTCTGTTCAAAATATGAGGTAATATTTCTTCTAAAAAAAGGATATACTGTAAGTAGCGTGATCCTTTGAGAGAACACTTCATTTGAGGGAAAATGATAATACGATTGATTTCTCTGTCTAGGTTTCAGAACTAGGAATTAAGCAAGAACTGATGCCTTTCATTTCTTCAGAACTTGCAATGCAGACCCTGATCTAAAGGATACTGAACACCCATGAAAACAGGGCTTCATAAAATGCATTCATTTTACATATATTATTATTTAAAATGTAGTATTATTTCATATAGATGCAGGAGAAGAGTTTGACCAATTACTTTCCATGAGGTGAAGGTTTAATTTGTTTCTTATTTATTGTTTTCTTATTAATTGTTTTGTATTTTTGTTTTTCTGCTTATTTCTTTCCTAGTTCTGCTGTAGCCATTTTCTTTGCTTCATAGGAAAGTTGAATTATTGATCAGTTTGCTGTATCCTGTTTCCCCAAAAATAAGCCCTCCCCCAAAAATATTGCAACACAGCAGTAGCCATGAGGTGACCATACTTTCTGCACCTCAAAAATAATAAGACCTCCCCAAAAATAAGTCCAAGCGCTTATTTTGGGGTTCAAAAAAATAAGACACTGTCTTATTTTCAGGGAAACACAGTAGTAGTTAAAGCAAGAGTGTCAAACTCACAGCCCATGGGCCAGATGCATCACATGCTGGCCACACCCACCCCATTTAGCAAAGGGGGGAAAGTCCCAATACATCATGTGACAGCAATGTGATGAAACGAACTTGACACCCCTGAGTTAAGGCATTAGGCTAGAAACCAGGGGAGAACATTCTAGTTTCACCTTAGAGATAAAGCCAGCTGGGTGGTCATAAGTAAGTCACCTTCTCTCATGGCTACGAATCTGGCAAGGGCAAACTGTTTCCAAAAATGCTGCCTAGGAAGTTGAAGGAACTACTAGTCCAGGCAGTCTCCAGCGGTCAGCAGCACTGACTCAAAGGCACCAAACCAACAATAAGGATAAACTAGAAAAATAAAGTAGGGAAAGGATGCAGAGCGTGACTGATACCAATTGGTCTCAACCTGTGGTCCAGAGACCCTGGGAGGGGGAGTGATGTCATCACAGGGGGTCCAAGAAGACTTGAAGAAACATTATGAGTTCAATCTTGAGTTAAGTCTTGGGGGTCCATACCATGGTCTGTGGCCACAAAAGAGGGTTCACTGTGAAGAAAAGGTTGAGAACCAGCGACATGCCATTCTTTCCACAAATCCCAAAGCTTTGTTTTTGGTCATGTGACTAGGAGGAGGGAGAGGGATTTAGAACAGAGCAATTGGGAGCATTCCAATTCCCTACCCAATTCTCTCCATCAGAGAAATGCCTGGGGGGATTTTTTTTTGGAATTTCTGTCTCCACAACCATTTCTGAACTTGACCTTTCTTTTGTCCGCTACCTCCCCACACAGCCAAACTTGGTCTCCTTGTGTTTTCAGAGAATTATCGGTGTTCTGACTCCTGCTTTTGTAGTATCTCATTCCTTTCCAATATTCAATTGGGGTGGAAGAATTTGAATGAAAAAGAATTTGAATGAAGTCCTCACTTGTCTCTGCCTGAATGGCAACCAAGAGAAGGAATGCTGGCAAACAATGCCTGTTGCAGCTACTCATGTACTTGAGACTCTGAACCAACTGGCTGAGGTAAATCACAGGTGCTCCTTAAGTTCTTGCCTGCATTATTTTGCACCCCAAAGTAGAATTTGATTTAATCTTACTCTCTTACATCTGGTTTAAGTATTCAGTGTACCCACAGTTTGCTCTTAGACTAAGTTTCTTTGTCTTAGAAGGTACTAAGACAGTGATGGCTAACCTTTTCCCCATCATGTGCCAAAAGCCAGGGGATGACAGGGGGGGTCATATGCAAGCATGCTCACAGCCATAATTCTATGTGTATGACCCCACATGCATGTGCACACAACCCCCCGCTTTTGGCATGTGATGGATCAGTTTTTCTCCCTCCCTAAGCTCCAGAGGCTTTCTAGGAGCCTGGGGAGGGAGAAAACAGCCTCCCCCACCCCCTGCCTCCTGCCCTCAAGGCCCTCCAGAGGCTTCATGAGGCTTCCCTGAAGCCTCTGGAGGGCGAAAAACAGCCTTACAGACAACCCAGAAGTTCAGGAATGGACTTCCGGTTTGCCTGTTGGGTTGCTTTTCACCCTCTGGAAGCCTCTGGAGCGTGAAAAATTGCCGAAAATGAAGGCCGAAGTCAGCTGGCAAACATGCACATGTGCGCTGGAGCTGACAGGGCAATGCTTGCCATAGGTTCACTATCATGGTTCTAAGATCTCTTCCTAAAATTTTAATTTGTATGCCCCCTTTATTATTTTTACAAATAACTCAAGGTCACAAATATATCCAATACACCTCCCTCCTCCTATTTTCCCCATAACATACAACCCTACGAGGTGGGTTGGGCTTAGATGGTTTTCATGCCTAAGGCAGGACTAGGAATCACAGCCTCCTGCTTTCTAGCCTGGTGCCTTAACCACCGGATAAAACTGGCTCTCAGATTTCAGATCACATATGAGATCAATCTGGTTCGGCTTATGCTAAGTTTAAACCTGCCATGGAATTGTACCACAGAGAAAAGAATGGGGTGACAAAAATTGTCATTAACATTTTTATATGTAACTGAAATATGTCATGTTTTTCTGGAAATAATACTATTGCTCTTTCTATGTCCTAATTAGAGATGCAGTAACAGAAAACTAGGGAATGTTGCTGTCTCTTAAGGGAAATCATAACTACTCCTTATCTTTTTATTATCTGGTTAGTGTTAGAAATCTTTCTCTCTCTCTTTCTCTCTCCCTCACTCTCACTCACTCCCTTTCTCTCTCCCACCTCCCTCTCCCTCCCCCTCTCCCCCTCCCTCCATCTCTCCCTCCCACTCTCTTTCTCTCCCTTTCCCTCTGTCTCTTTCTAACCATGCCTCCATCCATCCATTAATCCAGATACTATAATTTAAACAAAGTTACTGAGTATTTTAAGGGATGCAGTGGCTCAGTGGCTAAGACACTCAGCTTGTCGATCAGAAAGGTCAGCAGTTCGGTGGTTTGAATCGCTAGCGCTGCGTAACGGAGTGAAATCCCGTTACTTGTCCCAGCTTCTGCCAACCTAGCAGTTCAAAAGCATGTAAAAATGCTAGTAGAAAAATAGGGACCACCTTTGGTGGGAAAGTAACTGCGTTCCACATTTAGTCATCATGTTGGCATGTCTTCGGACAGCCCTGGCTCTTCAGCTTTGAAACAGAGATGAGCACCGCCCCTTAGAGTTGGGAATGACTAGCACATATGTGCGAGAGGAACCTTTACCTTTAACTTCACTGAGTATTTACTGAGGAAAAACAAAAAGATAACTTTTGTTTGGAGAGGATAATAAATACTACAACTCAAACGTATTGCTTATTTTGAAAGGACAGCTTACTCTGTTCAATTATATTTTCTCCCCAATAGAAATGTTTACAATGTTTACAGTAGAAATGTTTACACATGTTCTTTTACCAGAACATAAAGGATACCACCCTTACTGGAAAAAACATGCCTTTTTTTTACTATTGTATGAGCTTGTGAATTGCTAAACAAAGTTGCACAATTCACTCTTTCCCCCTAAATACTTGTTAATTGCCATGTTAAACAGACTTATAAACATGGAATTAACACTATTTGAAAGAACTGCAAACCTCTTTCTATACACAGTCATCTGTGTCTTCTTTTGGAAGAGCATGAAATTGCTTGATTGAGAGGTCTTAGGCACCTTGACAGGTGGCTAAGCACACTATTCCAAGCACCGCTCCACACGCAGGTGAATACGTACTTGGGAGTGAAGAGTGGGAAATGAAGCAAGGGAAATTTACCAGTTGCTTTCCTTAACTTGTTCTGCATTAAAAGAGTAAGAATAGCATCTGTTGATGGCACCATCCTTTTTTATTGCAGAATAAGGCTTGGCGAACACTTTAACACAGTTACTGGTAACACAGCTAATTCTGCAGGCAACCACATGTGAATATACAGAAGTGCTGAATGGCTCATCAGTAACTCAGTGTATATTTGCAGCACGGCATATTAATGTAGTTTTAACTGTTGTTTAACCTAAAGCAAGGTTTAATTCAAGTTTAAGCCAATACTTCTCTGTTGCAATAAAATAAATTACTAATCTGATTACAGGCTGACCTTTTGTGGACTAATCATAGAACAAAATGGGAGCACATTGATAAATTGGTCTTGACCTAAATATCTACAAAAGGCATGGAATAAAATCCAGATTTTTAAACTTTTGAGGACCACAGAAGAAACTTGATATTTGATGTTCACAGCTTTTCCTTCTTTCCATTACCTCCAGGGGTGCGATTTTTGTGGGGGCTGGTTCCACAGTCTGCCAAATAGTTAGACTGTATTTGGATTTTTTACCTAACCATCAACTCCTTCCCAAGGACCTGGGACAGGTAGATGCTGCTGTTTGTTGGTGTTGGAGCAGTGGTGGGATTCAGCCAGTTTGCACCATTTCGGGAGAACCGGTTGTTAACTTTCTGAACAGTTTGGTGAACTGGTTGCTGGAAGAAATCATTAGGGCAGAGAACTGGTTGTTAAATTATTTGAATCCCACCACTGTAGATATCATCACAGGATGTATGCTGTTCCAAGTAACCTGAAGAAGAGTTAGGTATTTGTCAAACTTCCAATCTTGACAGATCAATGGAAAACTCCCTCAACTAATATTCCGACACATTTACTCACTATATTTATTTAACCCAATGTTCGGTGTTCAGACAATGCACCAAACCATACACTAACCCACATTGAGAACCATCCCTAAGTTAGAGTTTTGGATTCTGCTAGTGGAACCCTGAGCAGGTTTTCTTCTGACGTTATCTCTGAAATTCTGATTGGTGTCATTTGGAATAAGTAATTTATTAAGGGTAGTACATTTATTTTGATGGTTGGAATTGATCCTAACCAAAATAATCTTTAAGTTCCTCCACCTTTCAGGATCTCTCTATTCTATTATTTGCAATCTTGAATGTAGCATTTGGATCCTTCCGTTATTGCTGATATTGTTTCTATTTCTTTTCTTTTTTTTTAAAGTTGATAGGCTAACAATTTTCCTGGTTTGTTCATATATTCAAAGTTTTTCTCTTTAGCAAATTTTATTTTCTTCAGTAATTCTTCTGTTTCCAACACATTTAATTATTGTTTGGTTTCTTCCAGGGACATGCAGTCACTAGAGGCAAGGGAGGCGGGGCCTCACCAGTCTTCTGAGGGAAAGGAAAGAATTTTAAATAATTTTTTAAAAATAATTAAAGCCAGGATAGTTGCTACCAGATTTCAAGTCACAGTGGCTTGGTGTCTGCTCTCAGTATTAACTAGGAGGAGGCCAGAGAACTCAGGGCCTCCTTTGCATAAGGAATTTTTCGCTTTAACTTTAAAAATTAAGAAAGGGTTAAAAAGCAAAAACTTTCATATGCAAAGGAGGCACTGATTCTCCCGCCTCCTGATTGGGGAGCAGCAAATCATGCCTTATGAGCACGCTTACGTTGAGCACACTTACGTTGGGCGGACAAGAGGAGAGTTGAGAGAGTTTCCACAGCTGGAAAAGGTATGTGGATCAGACGGAGGGAGGGGAGGATTCAAATTTATTGTAAATAAATATGTAATTTTTTTATTGTGGAGTGTATGTCTGTGTGTGTGTGTGTGTGTGTTTCTTTCTTCACAGCGGTCCGGTGGGGTCGGAGGAGGCGGGGGGGTGAGGCGGAGGAGCGCGGAGGCGGCAGGGACGTTCTCGCCGCTGTGTCCCAACAGGCCAGGCGTCTCACGTTTATGTCCACCATAAACGCGAGACGCCTGGTCTGTTGGACACAGTGGTGGCGGGGGGAGGAATGGGCTGGATGGGCTGGCTGGCTGGGGAGGGGGAGCCCTTTAAAGCCCTGCTGCCACATCTTCCCAGCAAGATTTCCTTTCGGTTCGCGGTTTCCCTTGCCTGGCTTAACTAACTTTAGAGTGCTGGCTGGCAGGGCTCGGCCACCATTCAGCGAAACATGTTTCGCTGAATGGCGGCTGAGCCCATGCCTTTAAAGTGCTGGCTTGCCTTCTGGGCCAGCCGGCGCGGAAGGCAAGCTGGCACTTAAAGGCATGCCGACACTTTAGAGCTCGGCCGCCATTCAGCGAAACATGTTTCGCTGAATGGCGGCATGCCTTTAAAGTGCCGGCTTGCCTTCCGGGTGTCCCGGCTCCATCTGAGATGCTTCTCGCCGCCATTGCGCTCCACCGCCTTGCCCCCCCCACCTCCTCCGACGAACAATCCTGCTGCCCCGGCCTGCAGCCAGCCCAGCACCGAGCGGGGAGGAGGAGGAGGAGGAGGA
Source organism: Thamnophis sirtalis (assembly GCF_051295495.1). Lineage (NCBI taxonomy): Eukaryota > Metazoa > Chordata > Lepidosauria > Squamata > Natricidae > Thamnophis > Thamnophis sirtalis. The sequence goes on from NW_028261383.1 coordinate 128,895,131, forward strand.
GAAGAGCGGTGAGTCCTTGTGGCGGCTGGCCGGCCAGGCAGGGAGGAGGTCAGGCGGGGGGTGGGTGGGCTGGCTGCAGGCTGGGGCAGCAGGATTGTTCATTGGAGGAGATGGGGGGCAAGGCAGTGGAGTGCGACGGCAGTGAGAAGCAACACCCCCGCCGCTGTGTCCGACAGGGGTCTCGCGTTTATGTCTGCCATAAACGCGAGATGCCTGTCGGACACAGCTTCTTGCCGCTGCTGCGATCTTGCCTCACCAACGGTAACCCTCACCGCATGTCATTGGTTTCTTCTTAGTTTCAGGTCATCGATTGTTTATTTGGGATTTATGCTTTTGTTTCAATTCCCTTATTTTGTTATCTAATTGTTCTTTTCATTCATTGTACTCTCTGTTTTTGTGTGGCTAGTTGTATATTTGTAAAACTCCCAACCTCGGGAAACTCAACTGACATTGTTCTGACAACTTGCCTATATCATTCCCCACACATATTAAGCATGTTATTACAGAATTGTGTATCTGTATTTGGGGGCAGTAAATATCAGGGCCTTTGGATTATTTGCAGTAGATGTGTCAGCCGTTCCCAGAGATCCTTATTATATGTTATGTTATGTTATGTTATGTTATGTTATGTTATGTTATGTTATGTTATGTTATGTTATGTTATGTTATGTTATGTTATGTTATGTTATGTTATGTTTTATGTTATGTTATGTTATGTTATGTTATGTTATGATATGATATGATATGATATGATATGATATGATATATGATATGATATATGATATTGGAGTAACAGCATTCCATGCATCTTTGGTGTTTAGTTATGCCGGCCACATGACCACAGAGACGTCTTCGGACAGTGCTGGCTCTTTGGCTTTGAAACGGAGATGAGCACCGCCCTCTAGAGTCGGGAACAACTAGCACATATGTGCGAGGGGAACCTTTACCTTCCGAACAGTAACGATAATTAACTAGTGAAACAGCTTGCTTTCAGAAATGGTAATATTGCAACATTGAAGATTTTAAAGAAAAGACTGGACAGACGCCTGTCTGAAATGGTAAAGGGTCCCCTGTTTGAGTAGGGGCTTGGACTAGAAGACCTCCAAGATCTTTTCCAACTGTGTCGTTCTGCTGTACTGTGCTGTGCTGTGCTCTGTTCTGCTCAGCTGCTGTACTGTGCTGTGCTCTGCTCTGCTCTATTCCAGCTCTATTCTGATGGATTGAGGAGGCAATGACATTCTATTGTAGGTCTGAAAGGTAGTGAAGACCTCACTTTTTCAGGACCTGTGGCTCTCGGAATATTTGTTTTGATTTTGGTGCAGGGCTTTTGTAGCGCTTTTCAATTTTTTTTATAATTGTTATAAAATGTAACAATTACCGTATAAAAATTATTGTAATAATTTTATTATTCGCACAATAGGCTGGGCCATTTCTTCCATTGGCCTGCTTACTTTGATGGTTTCAAAGAACAGGCCCTGCCAAGCTTTCTCCCCTTGCAGAAATCCTGTAAATTTCAGGAAGTGAGGGTTAACTCACACTGGGGCAAATGAGAGTCCTCTCTCTTTCTCACAATACAGTACTAACTTCAAGGAGGAAATTACTCCCAGAAATTGAAGGAAATCCTGCCCACCTACCTACTGTATCTAGTACCTACCCTATTTCCCTGAAAATAAGACTGCCCCGGAAAATAAGCCTAATTGGGCTTCTGAGTGCATGCGCTAAAATAAGAGCTCCCCTGAAAATAAGCCCTCCCCGAAAATATTACAACACAGCAGCAGCCATGAGGTGACCCGCTTGCCACCTTCTGCACCTCAAAAATAATAAGACCTCCCCCAAAATAAGGCCAAGTGCTTATTTTGGGGGTCAAAAGAAAATAACACCTTGTCTTATTTTTTGGAAAACCTACCATCCTGCATACAATAAAGAAGATTAGGCTCTCTCTAGCTTACCTAACTTTTGGGTGTGATTGGCAGGGCTGTGTTTGGGGAACTATGTTGTTATAAGTACCCATCCGCCTTCCCCCCAAATGCATCTGCTGAGGAGAACTTGAAAAGTAGCTGCTCTTGTATCTTGTTTCTATTTCACACCTCCTCCTGCTCTCTCTTCATTCTTCTGGCGACCCTCTCACTCTTCCAGCCATTCAACAGTAAAATCATGGAAAACCAAGACCCATGATTAAACCAAGACCCAGAGACACACATGCATCTGAATTAGTATGGTATGTGTGAGTGTCATCATTTCAATGCACAAACAGCTTTCCAAATCAGGAATGGTTCAGGTCAATTTGACCTGGATTATACTCTCAAGCTGTGAAAGTAACCTGAGCTGGAAGCGGGGGGGGGAGGGGGGGAAGCATTATAAAATATACATAAATGAACAGAGGTGGTTCTTTCTCCACCCACCCAAAGAGAGACTACTGCATTTCTGCCATTTCCTACATTAAAAAAAAAGTTTATTTTGCTCTTCATGAAATACTAGTAGTATATCTACAGACCATAAGGCAATCTTCCTGATATATTAATTTTCCACTTATACAGAAGATTTCTGTTCTGTTTGGCTTGGAGACTCACCAACGTTCACTCGATAGTGTTTTTGCTAGGCTGTCAAATCCAAGCTGATGGATCAATCAGCCTCTCTCCCCCTGAAAACAGCACTGAAGTTCCTCATCAGAGTCCGGGACATGGTATCATTGACAAATGGAGTGGAGCAGAGGTGGGTTCCTACCAGTTCGGATTGGTTCAGCTGAACTGGTAGTAAACTTGGGGGCTTGGGTCTCTGGAACCATCAGCAACCGAGGCCTGCCACACCCCCAAACCAGTTCTCTCGGCAGCGCCATAGGCACCGCCATCTTGTTTTTGCCTTCTGCGCATGCACAGAGCAATTTTTGTTGTACTGAGCATGTGTGCACAGTGTGTCCCTGAGCAATCCAGCAGTAATGACAGCTGGAACCTACCACTGGAGTGGACGCTCTGAAAGCCAAAGAATGGATAGTTTTCTTTGGAAGTATTAGGAACAAATCTTAAAGAACTGTAGTAGTTGGAAAAGTTGTTTTCTGTATACAAATCTCCCTACACTGTAGTATTTTAGCCTTTGCTCAGTTAAGCCAACTTTCTAGCTTTGCATAGTCCATGGAAACATAAATAAACCATGGGCTGAGTTTGCACAATATACTAGATCAAAAAGTGGTTGGCTAGTCTTCAGTCTGTAATTTAATCCAGGGTCCCCAACTCCTGGGCCACAGACCAGTACTGGTCCGTGGCCTCTTGGGAACTGGTCTGCCCAACTGGCAGGCAAGCGAGCAAAGCTTCATTTGCACATGTGTGGGATCTAGGTTGCATGCAAAACCATTCCCCCCTCCCAGCCTGGGTAAAAATGTCCTGCTTTCTAGCTAATCTAAATCGCATGGCACAGTGGATTGCCCCCTCACTGTTCTACTTACCTTTGCAGGCATGCTTAGTAGCAGGCTCTGCCCACCTGCTCAGATGTCATCACGTCCATTTTTGACACTCTGAGCATGCACGGAAGGTCTTGCATATGCATGGAGGTGGCACGTGCGCTCACATTTGTGAACTGGTAGCAAAGGTAAGTAGATTTTACCCCTGGTGTGTAGTGCATGTTTGTGTATAGTACAATTGTATATGTACCTGCTCAGCTATACTAAACATATGTTGTATTCAGTGGTAATACCCTATAGACTTATGCACCTAGGATTCCATCTTTCTACCTCATACAGCCGAAAGTTTTTTCAGAAAACAGGTTTTCAAAATGAGCCCCTGGTTCAAGTTACATTATAGTGTCCTGTTCTGACCCCGCCTTTCTCCGTCCAGAAACGAAAGCCAAAACAGACGTACGAAATAATGTTTTCATCAGTTCAGACTCTTGTTGGCTGCAAGCCCAAAACAAAGAGATAATCACTCTGGCAAAAAGTCCTATAAACATATGTAGCACTGCAAACAGGTTTCTCACAGCAAACCTACTTCTCCAAGTTGGTTTCTCTTAATTCATGAACGTGAACGTTGACTCCTGCAAACAGGGCGTGGCACAAACGGTCTCTTTTATAATCAGGAGAGGATCTTAATCAGCATCAGCTAAATGCAATCATCTCTTACAATTATGCAGTTGTTCCTTCTGTCGAGTAGCCCTTTGATGGGGTGCATCCTGAAACAACTCACAAGTGTTTTCCTGAACACTCCCTTTGATCCAAGGCTCCGCTGCCACCAGTCTCTCCTCGCCTTGCTCAGAGTCGGCACCCTTCCAGGGTCCTCCACCTCCTCCAGGGCCTACTCATAAGACCCCTCGCTGTCAGAGTCTGGCGGCAGCTCCAACGGCTCCTGCCAGGCCACAACATGTCCAAGGGTCCTTTTACTTCTTGCCAGCTTCTCTTCAACCTATACTGACATATGGCCAGAAAGCACCATAAGAGTTTATGGTGGCGTAGGATTTATGGGCTCATCTGGGGTCTCATGGAACTCTTATGAAGCACTTCAAATGCTGCGCTGCATTCCAAACTTGGGTTTTTTAGATCCCACTATTCAGACTTGCCTTTGCCCTTGGCCACTTTTTTTCTCTCATCTTAATCCTCTGCTGCTTAGTTAAACTGGAAAAGAGGCTTTAGAGCTTGAGGGTATCAGATACCAATTGTAAACAGAACTAACCCTAAAAACCAAAGCCAGATTCCTTCCAACAAAACATCTATAATTCATCCTTCATAAAATGTGGAGGACACATCATTCCACCTTAGCTTTTCACAACCAGGACTCTCTCTGTACTGCCTCAGTTGAACAAGAATGGCAATCTGATATATCCGGAAATTGTTTGGTTTGAATGAACCAGGCTCTTCTGTTCCTCAGAGTTGAGTGGTCCTGGATGACAATGCTCAGGTTCCAAAAAGGGAAGTGGCCTGGCTACATGGGTAAAAATAGTGTCTTATGAATGGATGGATGGATGGATGGATGGTCAGTGAAGCATGCCGGAGAAGGTGGTTGCAACTATTCTTCCTTCCCCCCTCCCCGAGTGGTTTTTCTTTTTGTTAAAACATGGAAAACATGGGAAGGCTACCAATGGGCAATGATGTCATCTGAATGCCCTCCATAAAATTCCATGAATGAGGCAGGCTGAGTGCTCAATCTGGCTCTATGCATAGTCCTGCCAGCGTATCATTAACAAAACAGTATCTTGACATGAAAGTAGTCCAGGAATGGAAAGAGTAGATTAGTTCTGCTGCACATCACATGCTATGTTCCAGATATCTAATAGCTGCCCTATAATGCTTGTAATGCTATAAGGCAACAAGCTCTGAAACTGGAGACTCTGAGTTCTAGGCCTGCCTTAAGCTCCAAGCCAGCAGGTTGACTTTGGACCAGTCACTTTCTCTCAGCCCCAGGAAATAGGCAATGGCAAAACAGGTCTGAGCAACCTTGCCAAGAAAACTATAGGGACTTCTCCATACAGTCTCCAAGAATCATACACGGTTGAACAGAAGAAAAAAAAGTGTTTGTCTAATAATTTCCCAAGCAGAAAATCTGCAGTACATATTTACAGTGTATATGCATTCTATACAGGCCTAAGCAGGGGGGGTGGACTAGAAGACCTCCAAGATCCCTTCCAAGTCTGTTATTCTATTCTGTTCAGGCTCTACTGAACTGTTTCTTTCTATTGATTATTTTTGAATTCAACTTTACTCCAAAAGAGAGAGATCATCACAATATGTTTCCTTTAAAGGAAGGGGTGGACATTGCATACAAAAAATAGAATATGTTTATGCTGCCAGCAATGTTGATGTTCAGGACTCTGCACAATTTATATGGGTCTGATTTGTTCTGCTTTCTTGTGGTATTTTACTTTCTGGTTGATTGTTGCTCAATGGCGAGATGGGTGACATGTAAAATTAATAAATAAATATTTTCTTTTTCTTTTTTTATTAAAAGTTTTTATTTTTAGATAAACCGAAACAAACAAAACAAAAAACACATTATAAATAAATATTTTCTAGATAGCGATTGTTTAGTTGCAAACCTATCTGATCTGTTTGTGAGCCTATAAAATCAACCAGTTATTCAATATATGGCATATTAACCAAATTTCAGAGAAAGAAGAAGGGGCATATTTTCCAAAGTTCTTATCATCAAGTCAATAAGCATGACAACACAATGGGGGGAACAATAAGGAGGATGAGATGAAACCAGGGATGAGGTGTAGAAATCTCATGGCCAGTCTGCTGAGAGCTATTATTTAGCCATGGGTGGAAGACCTTATTTCACCATCTTGACCAAGCTAGCAAAAGTTAGTATTAAACAAGGTATGATGGAGCACGGTGGCTCACAAATTTAGGATTGCTGGGCTGACAATCAGCAGGTTCTTGTTCAGGACCTAGTAGCTGCCATGAGACAGGGTAAGCTCCTGCCAGACCAGAGGTGGGTTGCTGCCGGTTCAGCCCGGATTGGCCAAACTGAGTAGCAGCAGCAGGAGGCTCCGCCCACCCATTCAGACACTTCTGCGCATGTACAGAAGAATCGGGAGCATGCCCAAACTGGTACTAAAAAAATTAGCAACCCACCTCTGTGTCAGATGCGCAGCTCCTGCCAACCCAGCAGTTTGAAAGCAAGTGACCGCAAGTAGATAGATGGATACCACATCAGTGGGCAACTTAACTGGGACATGAATGGAGCCCCCAACTGAGTGTGCCCCGGGCAACAGTGATGTCACCATTCCATCCTTTCAACCAAAAAGTGCTTTAGTGCAAATGTAGTAGTTGCAATAATAGCATTAAGGGCACAGATGGAACCTGCCTGCTTGTTTTTACTTTATCCACTATTAGTGGGGAATGGGGAAGCAGGAGAGAAAGGGGATGCTTTAATTATTTGCTCCCATCACAGCCCCAATCCATTTCAGGTGGTGATATTTGTCCCATAAAATAAATTGCCATGACCACGCAGCTCAGGAAAAAAAAACACAGTTGGGAAGGAGAAGGGGATGATGCCAAAAGGATGCAAACTCTCTCTCCCAGCCCACCCATGAATTGTGATGTCCCAGGCAAAATATAGTCACTCGTTCTTTCAACATTGCAGAATATATTAACGGGGCTACTCCTTTGGAATTTGTCTTGTGCCTTTCACTGGTTCTCAGGACTGTCTCAGGAATTGTCCTTCTATTTTTGAGCTTTGATTTAATAACATTTTGCTTCAAGCCTGCACTCTGAAGAAACACCCCCTAAGGAAAGAAAGTCTAATTCACTCAGTGTATATGATAGCACAACTCTTTCCATTGGGTAATAAAACCACTTTCTTCTTAGCCTTCCAAATAACTGAGCACACCAAGTTCTTTTAATTATTCATTAGTACGCCTCCAAGATGTAATCATGGGGGTTTCAAATGACTTGGAGAGTTTTTAAAAAATGGTATCTGGCACTTCATTCACTCAGATCTTTCAAAGGAAAAGGTGGGGTGGGGTGGGGTGGCAGCAATATGACACCCTTGGGGTTCAATGGATATGCCAACGCTTAAGTCCCACTGCTTTGGTGACCTGCCTACGAGATGTAGTGGTCACCTGGAAAACTGAGAATGATTTGACCAAGAGTCACTTGAGCAAATAAAACTTTAGGTGAGCATTTTGTTTCAGCAAAGTCTATATAGCTGTAACTAAGATACATGCCAATCTCAGAATGATTGAGTCACCATTCACTGCATAAACCATAATCAGCTTGTTTGCATAAAACATTAAGCCATAAATCAGAGGTTTACAAGCCACAAAGAGTGGATTTCACCAAACATAGTAAGTGGAAACGAACAAATCACATATTGATGATTAGGATACAAGGCCAGAAATACTCTCGGGTTTCACCCATTTCTTGATTTATGGAAAAGTTTTAGGGGAAGGCTTGTCTTCTGCTTCAAGTATACTTTTCAAAAGACAGATGTGGTGAGTTCCTATAAGGTTTCATGTCCCCAAGGAATGTAAGCTGCAAGAATGCAGAGATCTCATCTGGTGTTTTCATGGTAAAATAGCCTCTGACTTGAACAGTTCAGGTTGTGCCTGAGGCCTAGTTCATCAGAAGACTGGAGCCAGGAGACCTTCAAAGCTATATTTCTGCTTCTGGTGCTGTACTTTTGTTGGATGTGATCAGCCCCTTCCAATCTAGGAAGAGACTATGCTTCCAGCTACCATCTAAAATTGGGAACATGATACTCCTAGAGAACTAACAGAATAACAGAATGACAGAGTTGGAAGGGACCTTGGAGGTTTTCTAGTCCAACCCCCTGCTTAGGTAGGAAACAATACATCACCTCAGACAAATGGTTATACAACATCTTCTTTAAAACGTCCAGTGTTGGAGCATTCACAATTTCTGGAGGCAAGTTGTTCCACTGATTAATTGTTCTAACTGTCAGGAAATTTCTCCTTAGTTCTAATCTCCTTGAATAGTTTCCATCCATTGCTTCTTGTCCTGCCTTCTAAACAAAATGGAGGGCTTTGAATGATCAAGAGCAAACTGATTTCTTTAGTAAGCTCTCCAGAATGAAACAAATGGTGAAGGGACATTGACTATATTCTCATGATACATATACCTGTTCCTACCTTGTCATGTTTTTCATTCAATTAACCAAATTTCCCGATTTTGCAGAATGCAAAAAATATAAACTAAGCAGGAACCCAGATATTGCTGGCTTGATCAAAAAGCATTGGCTAGTTCGTGGTGTTATCTGTTGCATGAATGCAGCTCTTTATTTATATAAAACAGGAGGGAGAAATTAGATTTAGACATAAAAAATATCTGGACAACCACTGGAAGGCAACAAAGAGTTGGAGTTCTCTGTATCTCTTTGCTGCCATCCAGTGTTCAGTCAGAATTGTGCAAGCCAGGTGTGATCATTCTATTTAGTGCTCGTTTCAAGTAAGAGCTCATGTGTGGTTTCAAACAGATTGACCTCTTTAGGTTATAAAAACAGGCAGTGGAGGTTATGTTTTGAACTTCTCTGCTTCCTCTATTTAGTATCAAAAGCAACTAACAAGCTACAAAATGAAAGACCAAAAAAAATCTTCTCTCATTTTTTTAAAATCAAATTTTATCAAGTAGAACTCACATCCAAGAAATAATTAATTCAGGAGAAGTTTTGAGAAGATGGGAACATTCTGAAGTTAGACTCTTATTTTTTTTCAACAAAACAGTCAAACAAACAATTTCCCCCCAAAGACACAAGCAAGATGTGAACAGTATATGAAATGTCTGACTGTGAGTAATCTTGTCAGAATTTTGGAGTGATGCTAAATGATATAAGTATCAAATCTATCAAAATATTCCAGTTATTAAATATTTGTTTTCATAATGAAGCAGGTTTTTGAACACTTTGATATGCAGATCCTTTGTTTATCATGTTGCACACATTGAGGGCAAAAGAAGAAGGGGACGACAGAGATGGAGAAACTGAAGTAGTTGGTATGAGCTTAAATGGACCTCGGGCAGAGGTGAAATCCAACAGGTTCTGACATATTCTGGAGAACCAGTAGCAGGAATTTTGAGTAGTTCAGAGAACCGGCAAATGTCACCTCTGGCTGGTCCCAGAATGGGATGGGAATGGAGATTTTGCAGTACCCTTCCCCTGCCACGCCCACCAAGCCACACCACACCCACCAAGTCACACCCACCAAGTCACACCACGCCCACCAAGCCATGCCCACAGAACCGGTAGTAAAAAAAATAATAATTTTCACCATTGACTCCTGGGGATGGTAGAGGACAGGAAGGCCCAGAGGAATACTGTCCATGGGGTCTGGATGGGTCAGACACGACTTTGAGACTAACAACAACAACAATACATTCATGAATAATAAATTATTTCCTAAGTTTAAATACATTTATGAGTAATAAATTCTGTCCTGTTTTCCCCAGCTTGATCCACTCCAGATAAAGAGCTTGCTGAGAATTCTGGAGTTTTTACTTGAGCTTCATCTGAAAGAACTAGGTCAGAGAAGGCTCTTGAAAGCAAGAGATGATTCGGGGCAGGGAGGGCAGGAAATCGTTGCAGAAAAACAGTCAGCCTAGACTGGCCAGAACATAGCAAAAAATAAATAAATACTAGAGAGCCCTAAGTAATTAGCATACATTTTATGTGCACAGGTTTTCACATGTGTTTCAGATATGTGTCCTTTCCCAGTAGGAAGTTTGGACAGATCTGCATTTTCTGCTTGGTCCATCACCAGTTCAGGCCACCCAGCACTCCCTGAGTGGAGAAGGAATGGATGATGTTCTCCATTTCTCACTCCCACACTCCCTGCAAATGCACCCTCTGCTCATGTTTTCCAGCTTTGACTCAAAGCTGCTGTTCTTCAAACCAGCCCTTCATGTTGGGGGCGGGGAGAGATCTCTGGTGCTCTGTTCTTTTTACAGTAGCAGCCTCAGCTCCAAGGGGCTGTGGGTCCTGGCAACCCTCTCTCTTCCAGTGACTGGTCACTGCCCTGGATAGCCACTTCAAGCTAGGCTGCTGGATTGCAGTGTTCTCTGCTGCTTAGCAGTTGCTGTTTCTTTATGATCGTGTTGTTGGCTCAGTGAACCATCCTCAACCCCTGGAGCCAAGCCTTTACATCTCCCAGGGAGCACCCTTTTGGTTTGAGTGGAGCAGATTCCCTTTGCTGTCCCTATGTTCCATACTGCAAAGGTTCCCTTCCCTTCTCTTTCTTTTTTTTAAACTTGAAACTAGGAACAAGTGCTACTTTGTCTCTCTGAAACTGAACTATCAGTTCTTCCTTTGTACAAGGTTTCCATGGACCTACTGAAGGAATGAAAGAACAACCTGTTCTCTCTTACTTCAATTATTGTACCATTGAACTACCGTGTACCATAATTTGGGGGGGGAGGCTCTCCATTAGCGTCAAAAGAAATAATGTGGGAACAGTGTGAAGGCATCCATGTGTGCAAACACCTGAGGAAGGCAAGGCTGAGGTGAGACAGGATGCTGCTAAGAAAAAGCCCAGCACTCATAGATCAGGACAACAAACAATGTTTGACTTCCCTGCAAGAATGGGCAGGGCAAGAAGTAGGAAGACAACCAATCAAGTGTTGTGGTGACTATAGTCTGGAATGAGCACCATTCGGATTGCCCAGCCTGGCTGCCAACTCACACCCACCCAGACTGGAATTTCTGAACTTGACTTAAAGAACAAGCAGGAACAGCAGCATGAAGTCAAGTAGCTTAGACTGGGGTACATAACTTCTCTTTGTGTGATGCTAGTAGGGCAAAATGGTGGTCTACTTCTATACACACCACACAGATGCAAACACACATGTGCCCAAGTATTCTGCATCTAAGGAATGTTTGCAAAAGAGAAAGCAGTGACTGGATCTTGTTTGAGTCCACTACTATTAATGAGACAGCATTTTGAAGCCAGTCCTACAAGGGAAGAGTACTGCAAATCCTATAATTGCATTTCTTATTTTCATACAGTCCCAATTTCCCTAGTGAATATAGGTATGTGTATATGTATATATCTGTGGGTAGATGTATGCATATATATCAATCATCTGGTCAGAATAACTTTCACTCATTAGTTAGTGCACATTTATAAATTCCAAATAATCAAATCTATAAAATAAATTTAAGAATTGTATACATACATACATACATACATACATACATACATACATACATACATACATACATACATACATACATTTCCAAAGGCAATCCATTGCAGGGATAACATTCTATTGAGAACATTTGCAATTAATAGCCAGGGCAATTGCAAAGTCCCATTACTTGGCTTGGTTGAAAACAACAAATGTTTTCTTGATCTGTCTCACCATCTGGCCTGTGTTATGTCATGCCCCCACTGCAGCTGCCTGAAATGGTGACAGAGAAGCAACATGGTGGAGGGAACATGAGTTGTGGACTTTATATATCAAACTATGTAATCCAAGGCTGATCTTATGACAAGCCTGGACATGAACATCATAGGCATATCTGTAAAGGAACAGGTAGAGAGAAATTAGTCACACAGTTTCAGCAAAGCAAGAATGCCATTAAAGTAGGTTGCATGGGTACATAGTTTCTTGAAGAAAGGTCAAGTACAAAGCCCTATGCTGGGTTTCTACTCTTCCTACACACTGCAAATCTGTCTTGAAAGCACTTGAGCATGGTGTTCAGAGCTGGCAGAAACCCTAAAAAGCAGAGGCCTCTCTGCATCCTGGTTAGATTCTCCCACCCCTGTTTCTGGCAATGACAATGTTCATCACTATGAGAAGTGGTTATAGGAACTGGGACAGTGTAGCATATTCTGCTAAGGTATGGTTTGTTTCACCATAGGTTTCCAAATAAACCTGTATTTTACAAACTGTAATTGGCAAAGCCAAAGCTAAAGCCAAACCAACCATAATGTAGTTTAGGATAATGTGTGAACTCTATCATATGTTAACTCTTCTTGTAGCTAGAGATATCCCTGGACTGGCATGTGATGTTGGAGCCCAACAGCTTCATGCCAGAGAACCAGTAACCTTTTACTAACATGATTTTATTGATCTGGTTTGGAAAACTGTAGATAAAGATATTCTTAAAATGCAGTGTTCCTATTATCCTCAGTTCCTGCTCCTATGATCCCAACAGCATTTTGTTAATGGAGATGAATTCAATATCTAGAGGTTATCTTACTGGAGAAGGCTGCTCTGAAGCACCTTTCATGAAATAAAAGGAAAGAAAAAACTTCCATATTGAAGATTAGTGCCTGGTTGATCAGATGCAAGAAACGCTATAGCTTAGTTTTAATACAAAGATAATTACTGCTAAGGAAGGGTGATGCTGCTTTATTTGTTATTCAAATGCCACATATCCCAAACATGGCTGGGTTTCTTCCAGTCAGAACAGATAAAGAAAATCAAACTCATTCCTGATTAATGAGAAAATACCCAGAGCAATAATAAAAAGTAAGACCAGGTCAGCATTTTATAACAAAATTATTCTATAGTTTGTTTATGTTGAACTGCAAGCTAATTATTGTTCTAATCCCCACCCCCATAGCATTTTAGGCAGAGATCAGTGGTGAAATTCAAATTTCTTTTACTACCGGTTCTGTGGACGTGGCTTGGTGGGCGTGGCAGGGGAAGGATACAGCAAAATCCCCATTCCCTCCCCACTCTGGGGCCAGTCAGAGGTGGTATTTGCTGGTTCTCTGAACTATTCAAAATTTCCACTATGGGTTCTCCAGAACCTGTCAGAACCTGCTGAATTTCACCCCTGGTAGAGATGCAGTATCTAATATGACACAACAGTAAATATTTATATTATTTAATAAGTTTAGTATGGTCTTAGACATTTCTTAGAAATAGTATTACAAGCAATACAAATAGGATAACATGGATGAGTTTGTAAAAGTCACCTGATATCACCCACATGATATCAACTGGCCTTCTGCTCCCAAGGAAGACACAGTTCTATGCAGGGTTTTAATTGCAAAACAGCAACTAAGTCTTTCTCTGATTTTTTTAAAAATCTTTCTAATCTAGGTTGAAATACACACAGACACAGACACAATTATTTAACAGATGATTCCAGATTCTGCAAGTAACATTTTCAGTTTCAAAAACTCTCTGGAACAAAGAATTTGGGAAGGAGGGAAGCGGTATTACGAACATAGATGGACCTAAAGCTTGATTGGTATAAAGCGACTCCCTCTGTCAGCGAAGAAGTCAAAACACTTCACTGAAAGCCAAAGAAGACCGACGTTGCCATCAGAACTATTCCTGCGTTTTCCAAATTCAGTGGAGGACTAAGATATCTTTAGGTACGATGATGAGGTAAGAAAGGTTGTGCTACAAATAATAACAGCCTGAAGCAAAGCACACAGTGGAGGCCGTGGAAATATGATAGTAATATTCATGTAATCAGGCCACAGCATTGAGATTTGTTTTAAAGGTGGGGGGAGGAAAGCCAATCCTGCCCTTGAAAATGAAGAGAGGATTTCGTGTTAAAAATAGTGACCAGGCTTTGCTTTCCTGATGAGAACATACTGTGCTAAAGAGATCATAGGGGTTGTACACGCCAGCTTGTGGGTTTTGGGTGGGGGGCTGCTCCATATGCCTATCAATAACATTCTCTTCACTTTTCAAGAGTGAGGCCCTTATCTCCTTTTCCTTGCTTTCCTATTGTTGTTCCCTGTCCCCCTTCCACCCCTCGTTGCTTCTCCTGCACAGAAGGCACATTAATAGTTTAAACTTTCTTTCTGGGATCAGCTCTGTTGAATTCCCAAGGTAAATGCATATGTCATATGCCAGCCAGAACCTTTTTTTTCCCATGCTATATTTAGCTTGTAGGAAGTAGCTAAATACAGGCACGGTGAAGTGCCTGTAAGGAACAGGGTACATATCAATAGCCTTGTTTCCTAGTTTGCATTGGCTTCTCCATGGATTCCCCACCCCCCACCCCTGACTAATTAATGTTTCCATCAGCTTGGTGCTAGAAATTTCCTTTTTTGGAGCAGGAATCTTTCTCACAAAGGAATTAATTCCATTTATCTGATGAAATAGACTTTATTCATAAATGCAAATGTTGTAGCATAACTGCTCAGTCTTTAAAGTCCGCAAATCTCTTCCCTTCCTCCATCTTGCTAGCCTGTTACTAGACAGGGTTATTTTACCGTCCACTTGTTTGTCCATTAATCTTCAATGTTGCCATTTGACACTGAATTCAGGATGCATGCAACCCATCCTTTTCAAGGTAAAGTCACTTTTCATATGAAAACCAGATCTGTGTGCCTTAAGCTCCTAAAAACAAATCTATCAATCTTTTGTGTACAGAAGTGGTATTCAGCCAGTTCGGACTGGTTCAAATGAACTGTTAGTGAAAATTTTGAGTAGTTCGGAGAACTGACAAATACCACCTCTGGTTGGCCTCTCCCCCCGTTGTTCCCTGTCTTATATTCCCTTGTTTTTTAACTCAGCTGATTCACGCGGCAGAGCAGATTGCCACGCCTCAGCTGAATTAAAACACAGCTCAGCTCACCAGCACTTACACCAAGGGAGGTCTTTGCTGCACGTCCACAGTAAGAAAAGTTTTGGAATCTCACCACTGTTCATGTGCCAAAAAACCACTTTGTTACATTTACTATCATTCTTCTTCTTAATAAAGTTTTGAACTAAAGAGGGCATCTTTAGTAGATGAAAGCATTTTTCTAAATTGTGACTTCAAGTTATTTTTCACTTGCCCCTAGCCATGGCACAAATATACCAGAGCAGCCTGTTTTCTTCTAAGTCCTGATAATATTGTATTTGTCTAATTCCCAGCACACATTTGAGGCAGCTTAACATCATATATAGTAATTCCAGTTTAAAAACAAGGTTTCACCTCTTATCCCAAGAGAAAAGTGGGCATAGAGATTATCACGTCTTCTTGGCCCATCATCTTATGGGTGATGTGAATAGGTTTGAAGATGTGATTCAGAGCCAGATTCACAGGTGACTGCTACACAAAGAGCAGCAGAGTTCCACATGACCTCTTACAGCAAAATGGACATCACCAATGAATTTGGAGCACGTCGGTATGCTTAGGAGGTGTCTGATTTTTCCAGCCTGCCTTATCCACATTTCCTGGTAATAGAAAAACCCACTTAGGGATAGAGTTAGCTGCCCATGAAATCGTACAGCAAAATGGACATTGCCAACAGATTCAGGGCTTGTCGGTATATTTAGGAGGGCCCTGACTTTTGCTGCCTACCTTATCCACGTTTCCTGGTAAAATACATGGGAAAATCCCATTGAGGGAAAAACCCACTTAGGGTTAGGGTTAGCTACCCATGAACTCTTAAAGCAAAATGGACATCGCCAACAGATTCGGGGCGTGTCGGTATGCTGAGGAGGGCCCTGACTTTTGCTGCCTACATTATCCACGTTTCCTGGTAAAGTACATTGGAAAATCCCATTTGGGGAAAAGCCCACTTAGGGTTAGGGTTATCTCCCCATGAACTCGTACAGCAAAAAGTGACATCGCCAACAGATTTAGAGTGTGTTGGTATGCTTAGGAGGGCGCTGACTTTTGCTCCCTGTCTTATCCACCATTCCTGGTAAAATACATGGGGAAATCCCTTTGGGGGAAAAACTCATTTAGGGTTAGGGTTAGCTGTCCATGACAGCAAAATGGACATTGCCAACAGATTTGGGGCGCGTCTGTATGCTTAGGAGGGCTCTGATTTTTCCTGCCTGCCTTATCTATGTTTCATGGTAAAATACATGGGAAAAACCCATTGGGAGTAAAATCCACTTAGGGCGAGGGTGAGCTCCCCATGAACCCGTACAGCAAAATGAACATCACCAACAAATTCGGGGCACATCGGTATGTTTAGGAGGGCACTGACTTTTTCTGCCTGCCTTATCCATGTTTCCTGGTAAAATAAATGGGAAAATCCCATTGGGGAAACCCCATTTAGGGTTAGGGTTAGCTACCCATGAACACGTACAGCAAAATGAACATCACCAACAAATTAGGGGCACGTCAGTATGCTTAGGAGGGCGCTGACTTTCCCTGCCTACCTTATCCACATTTTCCAGTAAGATACATGAAAAATCCCACAGAAGGGAAAACCGACTTAGGGTTAGGGTTAGCTCCGTATGAACTCATAGAGCAAAATGGACATTGCCAACAAATTCGGGGCACATCGGTATGCTTAGGAGGGCACTGACTTTTGCTGCCTGCCTTATCCACGTTTCTGGTACAATACATGGGAAAGTTGTAGTTTTGCAAAATTTACAAACTTGGAGGAACAGTAAACTGCAAAAAAAAATATTGATAGACCGTGCTTTGTAATTTAGAAAAACCCTAACACATAGGACCAGATTCCATTTCTGACTAAATGTCAGGCTACAAAACATGCAAGGCTTCTTGTGTCTATCTAGGATTTTCCATCCTCTTGCCTGAATTTAGGGCTGACATCAGCACCTACCAGCCATGGGCAGCTCTCATGTGTCCTACACAGATCCATGCCTTGGAGTTCTCCTCTGGGCAAGTATGTCTTTATACACCAAGGAAGTGTCACTCCAGTGCTTGTGGGCAGCTGAAATGGAAGCCCCATTGAACTAATTGGTCACAGCAGTTGACAACAATGGATAACATACCAGCTAAATCTATTGGTGGGGGTCACTATATGAGAGGCCCAGGAGAAAGAACTTGATGGAACATCCCTTCATGTTTGGAATCCTATCTTACTAAGTCTTCTTTGATCCATTAACTTCTAGAGCAGCAAATACAGCCCTATAGGACAAGATAGATAGGCTCTGTAAATACTTTGATTAAGAGCTGCGGTGGCACAGTGGTTAGAATGCAGTACTGCAGGCTACTTCTGCTGACTGCCGGCTGCCTGCAATTTGGCAGTTCAATTCTCACCAAGCTCAAGGTCGACTCAGCCTTCCATCCTTCCGAGGTGGCTAAAATGAGGACCCAGATTGTTGGGGCCAATAGGCTGACTCTGGAAACCGCTTAGAGAGGGCTGGAAAGCATTGTGAAGCGGTATATAAGTCTAAATGCTATTGCTATGAAGATTTGAAAATAAAGAGCAGTTTTAAGCTTCGACCAGAAACAAAAACCTGTTCACATGCAAAATAAGGTGTCATCCACCTTGTGAGCTTCAATCACACCCTGATGAGTTTTTAGAACTCAATAGCATTTCTTATACCTGCCTCACATTAAACTACACCTGTTGCTTGCAAGGACATTTCCTCTCCTCTGAACTTCAGGGCCACAGTCACACCAAAGGCCTTTCTTTCTTCTCAGCAGAAATGGAAACAAGGCTGAAAAATACTGATGGTGTAACCATGGCAGGATGTGTAATCACAGTGTGGCTAACCATCACTGAAGGGGCTCCGGAGGGGTTAGATGGGATTGTGTAAAGATTCTCGTTGTGACCTTTTTCAACTGCAAATCCATGGATAACAGAGTCTCAAGTGCTGCTCCCAGATTGTGAATTTCCTCTTCCAGGAGAACATACAATCCCATGTAAAGCGATTCGAACCTCAGTTTGTATATCTAATTTTCTATTTCTCAACAGCACCTCTGTTTTGTTGCTTTGGAATGGATTTAATTTCAGTTTATTCTTGCTCATCCAGCCCATTGGCTTCTGCATGACCTGCTAGCAATGGACCATCAGCAATGTTTCAGGACACAGATTTAAATATTAACTGCCCAAGGAGCTGCTGATACAGTTCTACAGAGGAATTATTGAGTCTATAACTGTCTAGTTTGGTTCTGCAACCCAACAAGACAGACACAGACTTCAGAGGATAATCAGAATTGCAGAAAAAACAATTACTGCCAACCTGCCTTCCATTGAGAACCTGTACATTGCACAAGTCAAAAAGAGAGCCATGAAAATATTTACAGACCCCTCACATCCTGGACATGAATTATTTCAACTCCTATCCTCAAAACAACGCTGTAGAGCACTGCAAACCAAGACAGCTAGACACAAGGACCTTTTTCCCCTAATGCCATCATTCTGCTAAACAAATAATTCCCTCACTACTGTCAAACCATTTAGTAAGGCTGCATTACTGTTACTATTAGTCTTCTCATCATTCCTATCACCCATCTCCTCCCACCTATGACTGCAGGACTGTAACTGTTGCTTCTATCCTTACGATTTATATTGATATTGTTTCCTGGTTGCTTATTTCTGTCCTATGACTATCATTAAGTGTGGTACCTTATGATTCTTGACGAACGTATCTTGTCTTTTTATGTACCCTGAGAGCATATGCACAAAGACAAATTCCTTGTGTGTCCCATTATACTTGGCCAATAAAGAATTCTATTTTATTCTATTTCATCTTGTCTCACTGCAAAAAAAAATTAATAATCCTTCCACTTCTAAAGTACAATTGTTCAACTGTGTGTGATCTGTCCATGTTGGCTCTTATTGAAGTTTAAGAATTTGGGAACTATCCTCTGTTATCCATTTGAGTTTCTTGAGTCCATCCTCTCCCTGGTCCCTGGTCATTGATTTTCAGGGACATTTGCTTTGTAGCACCAAAAAAAAAACACAAAAAACCCAGGCTCTTCTATTGTAGCAAGGAGCCATATCTCTCCATTGTCTTGCCAGCTCAGTAATCCAGTCTGCCATGGTTTGGTGGGTTGGCAAACGAAATGTGTCTGGACTGGCGCAGAAATGTCTTCCCACTATCAGTTCCTTTTGTTCCTTGGAGATGTTCTGGGGGATTAGAGTTCTGTTGGGGGAAGGAAAGAAGGGAGGACATGCTCTTAAGCTAACCCCTGGGTAAAAATGCCCACAGCAGCTGATCAGAGGAGCTGGGACAGTGTGCGATGTGTGTGTAGCAGTATTCCAGAAGATTGTTGCACCTGTGGCAAGCACATACAAGCACACAACTATTTGTGGATCAGGCAGGGCAAACCTCACCATACTAGGTAATGGTAAATGTTCCCCTCGCACATATGTGCTAGTTGTTCCCGACTCTAGGGGGTGGTGCTCATCTCCATTTCAAAGCCGAAGAGCCAGCGCTGTCCGAAAACGTCTCCGTGGTCATGTGGCTGGCATGACTAAATGTCGAAGGTGCACGGAATGCTATTACCTTCCCATCAAAGGTGGTTCCTATTTTTCTACTTGCATCTTTTATGTGTTTTCGAACTGCTAGGTTAGCAGAATCTGAGACAAGTAATGGGAGCTCACTCGGTTATGCGACGCTAGGGATTCGAACCACTGAACTGCGGACCTTTCTGATTGACAATTTCAGCGTCTTATCCACTGAGCCAGTGCATCTCTCACCATATTGGAATAGCAGCTAAAAGCCACTTCCAGCCCTCTTCTCTTGCCAAGAGAATATTGGGGTCAAAATTGTTAAGACTTTTTTGCTGGCCATTGAATGAGAGAACAGCATTTTAGGGCTACTGCAAGGACAAACTTTATGAAGCTTGAATCTTGTGTTCTCTTCCTTCTGTCTTTTGTTTACTCCCCATGAGGCTTCTGCTTTCTTCTCTTTAGTGTCACTTAGGGGACTTCAGATAAATAGCCTTTTTCTATCTCACTCCTTCTGGTTCCAGGCTAAAATATACCAGCGCTTCATATCAGCTATTTGGTTGCTTGCCAATCTATTCCCTGTTTCTCTTCTCTGCAGCTCTTCCACACAGAGGACCCCAGGTGAGTTGAGCAGGGTTGAAACTAATCTGAGTTAATTAGCAAATCTGGCTGGAACTCCTCTCTTCCCAGCAGAATAGAGAGAGGGAGAAGAGCTCTTTCTCTTGGCCAGGAGAGAAGCAGGCAGGCAAACAAACAACCGGGTGCCTTGTTTTTGTTTGCTGCTTGCAGCTTGTGTTTGCAGCTTGTCAGTTTCAGAGACAGAAAGAAAGGGGGAAAGAAGGGGAAGGAAAAAGATGCGGGGAAGATGGGATGGTGGACTGGTGGGCAGCCACCAGGAAATATAAAAACATTCTTGACCTCATTTAGCCCCTTCAAGGCTCATTGTTGTGTCCTCCTCCAGCATATTTTGTGTTTGCAGGAAGAAGTGCCCAAAGAGGTGCCCAGAAGCAAAGGCAAGTGAAGTAATGTTAAGCGGCAACTTCACTTTGCTCTTTGGAGGGGAGGCAACTTTTCAGTGAAACCCCTGGGCAGAGGTGCTTAATGTAAAAAATTGTCCAAATGCTCCCCAATGTTTTGCATTTGTGATCTTTGATCTCCAGGGGCTTGGCTTTCATTAAAATAAGAACACACCTTTGTTCTCATTTTAGAGAACACAACTAACCCTTCTCGATATGTATTTAAGCCAAGCCTTTCAATAATAGTTTCCCCCCACCCACCCACCCACCCAAGCAAAAGGGAACTAAAACAAACCCTAAGACAGTGAAATTTTAGATTGCTGTATTTGTATAACACCCTGGCTAAAATTTCATAAGCTAATATTTTGGCTCACGTTGTTGTACAAATCCAGAATGATTAGCTGATGGTCCAATATGTTGTGTAAACCCAAGCAGCTGGGTTAATGCTGTAAACAACCAGTCAAAATAGAATTGCTGTCTCTCATAGCTACGTTTTGAATGTGAAAATAGAGCTGACATAGCCAGGTGCTTTTCTTTCCAAAGTGCAAAGCAAGAAGGTCCAGGGCTACATAACTAATTCCAGTCTCCCTCCATAATTCATTCTGTAATTCTAAGAGCGGCCAGTTGCACGCCTTGAAAATGAGCCTTGAGAATCAATGGCTTTCAAGCCATCTGTTCCATCAACTTGTGCTCAGCTGTTGAGATGGCGGCTGCCTCTAATACGCTCACTCGGCCCTCATTCCCTTGTCCCCAGAGTGCCACCTCCTCCCACCATAGAAACATTTACTCATCACACTCGATCATAAATCCAGGTTGACCAAGCACCCTTTCCATGGTGTGTGTCTGTGTCTGTGTCTGTGTCTGTGTCTGTGTGACATAATAAGCTCAGCCTGCCAAAAATGATGTCCTACGATGCTAAGGCAATGGCTGACTTCCCCTAATATACTGAGCCACAAGCTATTCCCTTTATTTGAACTTGTCTGGAGAGGGGGGTCACGCAAACGTAACCAATACTTCACCAGCTGGCTCCATGGCTCCATGGTGGCAGAGCATGCTCAGGGCCAAAGAATACGGAAACTGAACAGAAACTGAACATAAAAGGAGGTAAGAGAAAAAGAGCCAAAAGATGGATGATCGTCTCTATTGCTGCTCTATGGACATAATCCCCTGGAGTGGGATGTTGCTTACCCATAATGCAGTGGTGAAATCTAATTCCACCCCCCACTGGTTCTGTGGGCGTGGCTTGGTGGGAGGGGTCATGTAACTGGATGGGCACGTCCAACTTTTTTTTTTCACTTTCAGCTATTTTTTTAAATTTTTAAAGCATTTTTTCCCTGCCGGTTCGGGTGAACTGGCAGGGGAAAAATGCTTTAAAATGCTTTAAAAAATAGTTTCCAATGATCATGGGGCTCAGCTGTGAGCCACGTAATTGTCAGAAGCTTTTTTTAAAAAAAAGTGAGGGGAAAGCTTCCGATGATTGTGTGGCTCACAGCCGAGCTGCGTGATCCTCGGAAGCTTTTTTTTTTTTTTTAACTACCGGTTCGCAGAACCAACAACAATCGTCCCTACGAGTTCGGTCGAACCGGGTCAAACCGGGAGGATTTCACTCCTGCCATAATGCCCAGGAATAGAAAACTCATATGATTCTAGGACAGAATGCCTGCTGGCCTGACATTCCGGAGTGACAAATCGAACAGCTACAGCTTGAGCCACCCCCACCCCACATCCTGGCGAGGTTAAGTAGCTGGGAGTTTCCTCCTCTCCACATTCCTCTCCCTCCCACTACACTTCTCATTTTTAAACCCCCTCCTCTCCCCTCACAAACACATGCTTTTCTCATTACTGACAATGTAACCCTACGGAGACCAAAAGCAGAACTTGGCTCTTAGCGAGTGGATTGCTCCATCCAAAGACTTTTATATGGCAAGTAAAAGGCCTATGATTTGGAAAGGATCGGTTCTCTACCAGACAAATGGTTCCATCCCTTCAGATGTTGTGCCACTGTGAATTGCTGCTGCAGCATGCTATCCATTCGTGGCTAGAGGGAACAAAGTTGGCATCGGGTAAATCAGCCTAAAGTTAAAAGAGAGACAAGCTTAAAGTGCCTACAGTCGCAGGAATTTTGAGCTATCTTCTAAAAAAGGAAGGCTCCCAATTTTTGTCCTGCTTCCCAAAAGTATGATTTGGAATACAAATATACAGTGTCAGAAAACAGACTCAGAAATCGCACTGTATCGGTCAGTGATGGCGAATGTTTTTCTGCTTGGGTGCCAAAAGAGAGTGCACAATAGCATGCATGTGCGTGCCCTCATCCATGATGCAATGCCCTCGCCCCAGCGCATGTGCGCATAACCCCCTCATGCTCCAATCCCCTCGCGTATGTGCACAGGCCTCAGGACTTCTGGTAGGCCCATTGGGCCGTTTTTCTACCTCCCCAGGCTTCAGGAAAGACTCCTGAAGACTGGGGAGGGGAAAAAACGGACCAAAGGGCCTACTGGAAGTTTGTTTCTGAACTTCCGGTAAGCCTGTTAGACCCATTTTTCCCCATCTACAGGCTCTGGAGGCTTTCCTGAAGCCTGGGGACGTAGAAAAATGGCCTCCCCCCCCCCACACTCTGGAGGTGCCATTGGTTCGCCATCTACAGTATAGGTAGTCCTCACAACAATTCATTTAGTGATTGTTCAAAGTTACAACAGCAGTGAAAAAAGTGTCTCATTACTATTTTTCTCACTTTACAGCCATTGCAGCCTCCCCACAGTCACGTGATCAAAATTCAGATGTTTGACAACCGGCATTCATACTCATGACGGTTGAAGTGTCCTGGGGTCATGTGATCACCTTTTGCTATCTTCTGACAAGCTAAGTCAATGGGGAAACCAAATTCACGTAGCAGTCGTGTTCCTAACTTATCCAATGTGGGGATTCACTTAACCCCTGTGGCAAGAAAGGTCATAAAATGGGGAAAAAATCCCTTAGCAACTGTTTTGCTTAACAACAGATATTTTGGATTCGCTTGTGGTCATAAGTCAAGGATTCCCTGTATTTTGGGTTTTTCTGCTTCATTTTTTATTCTCCTTTGCTAGCTACCCGAATGTTTCTTGTGAGTAAGTTAATGAGAGCTGTAATCCAATGCATCCAGAGGGCATTAGGCTAAGAGAAAGAAGCCTACTGATTAAATTTCAAAGAGCTCCATTTCACTATTTCACTAGATGGGGAAACAATTGTATTCACCATGTCAACTCCCACTTATGCTCCAAACCAGAAATCAGTAATAACATCTGAAAGTGTCCATTAAATATCTCGCTTTAAGTATATTCAAGTGGAATTCTAATTTCTGCCTCTGTATTTGTAGTACAAATCAGACGACATCCCTTTAAGAAGGTTAGCTGCCAAGAAGAATACGACAGAACTAAATCAAGGATGATATATTGCACAAAGCAACCACTATGAAAACCCTATGTGTCTTAAACATGGTTGCTTAGCTACAGCTGTATGGGAAATAAAAAGAAAACTGAGGTGGTGGGTAAGGGGAAAAAATCCATACAGTAGTCACAAAATCAAAAGCAAGGTTGTGAATTGTCCAGAACTTTTCACTCAATTAAAATGGAAGAAAGGGTGAAAAAGGAGAAAGGAAACTGCTCTTCGATTAAGGGAGGAAGGTTTGGGTTTAGTTCAAAGTTTGAAAAGACCCTTCAGAGCCTTATTTGGATTTGGCTTTTTCTGAATTATAGCCCTCCAGATGCTTTGGCTAACTGATGCATCATCCCAGATCACTGGCCATTCTGGCTAGGCCGGATGGATCTAAAATGGGTATCAAATGTCTTCAATAGCTGCCTCATTGCTCTTCATAAGAGAGCATACCAAAGAGGTTCAGTATTACTTCTGAGTTAGTGCCTGGAATGTGAATTACTGTATTTTTCAGAGACACACCAGAGTATAAGACGCACCTCAGTTTTTGGGGAGGAAAATATGGGAAATTTTTTTTTACCTACCAGGTATTCATCTGGCTAGCGTCCTTAGTCTGGTTAGCTTCAGCACATAGGTTTCCTGGTTTTGAGGCCGTGCATGCGTGCATGCTTTTTATTCCCTGGTTGGGGATAAAAAAACAGCTTCTAAAGCACAGCTGATCGTTGGAGAGAGAAGCAATGAGAAAAGCAGGTAAAGCACGGAAGATCACTTCACTCATTAGCGCCTCATTAGGGCTGAAAAAAAGCTTTGAAAAAGCTACATTCAGAGTATAAGACGCACCCAAATTTTCAGCCTCTTTTAGGGAGGAAAAAAGTATCTCTTATACTCTGAAAAATATGGTAGTGCCTGGGGTACAAAGTCACAGATTCATCCCTACATTCCTCAAAAGTGCCTCATCGCCCATTTTAAAATATCATGACTTCTTGAAGTTCCCTTGTCCTCAGCATACAGAGGAGGCAATCTGAAGTTGTATTGAGCACCAGTTTAAATATGACACAGTCAGCTTTTATTAGCTCCGATGGGCCACTCTGGACGGCTGCTAACATATCTCTCCCTTTCAATTGCTGGGACCTGCCATCCAAGCCCAGTTTGGTTTAGGCTACAGGAGACACCAGGCATGCCATGCAGCCATCTGTATACCTTGTTTTGAAAGATACCTACCACAGGAAGTAAACTAAAAGAGGGAACAGTGTTGTGAGTGGAGAAGAGATATTAATTGTGCAATAAATTCACTTTCATGAAAACCAAGCAGTCTTGCAAACTCTTGTCCACATCCCTAATTGTTCTAGTTATTAGGGCTTGCTCAGATGTAGAGTTTTAAAAAGACAGAGAGATACAACCTCTAAGTGTGTTGCCCATACTTACTCCCTATTTTTGTCCTAGGTATGAGAACAGAAAACCAAGGCAGCCACCCATGTTTGAGAATCCTGTTCAAGATATCCTCAAAGGAACACTGTTGTCACTCATTATCTCTGGACATTATCTCTGGACCATCACCAGTGCCACCCACCCCCAAGCACATGTAAAATAAAGGAAAATGCCTTTTGTTTCCAAGATACTGTCTCTAGTCATGGACATTATCAGGACATGGCCGCAAGCAGGAGCACCATCAGAGTCAAGAGGATTTTAACTCTAGAAATGGCATACGTGGGTCTTGGCAGATGCTCAGCAATATCTACCTTATGTCAGCCCTGAAGCTACTAATGCTTCCCTTTGCATCCAAGTGGGTCTCTAAAATCCATCTTAGGTTATCATATAATTGTAGCAGTATGAAATTATTGAACAATGTCAAATATGAAGACCCTCCACTCTCTATGTCCTTGCAGTGCCATGGGGTTAGGAAACCTTAACTTGTTTCAATCTTTCTGTATGATCTCCAGCAACTTAAATTTGTAGGAAGTTCTTGCATTTCCACTCTTGGATTGCTCCATTACCTAAGAGCAGAGGTGGGGAACTATAGCCCAGTGGTGGGATTCAATTTTTTTTACTACTGGTTCTGTGAATGTGGCTTGGTGGGTGTGGCAGGGGAAGGATACTGCAAAATCTCCATTATGTTCCCTTTCCCCTTTGAGTTGTTCGCCGCCCTGAGTCCCTCCTGGAGAAGGGCGGCATACAAATAAACCAAAACTAAACTAAACTAAACTAAACATTCCCTCCCCACTCCAGGGAAAGATTACTGCAAAATCTCCATTCCCTCCCGTTCAGCTGGGACTCAGCAGGCAGAGAATGGATGTGGGTGGGGCCAGTCAGAGGTGGTATTTACCAGTTCTCCGAACTACTCAAAATTTCTGCTACCAGTTCTCCAGAACTTGTTAGAACCAGCTGAATACCACCTCTGCTATAGCCCCTTTATGACTTGTGGTCTTCAACTCCCAGAATTCCTAAACTGATCCACAAGTCAAAAAAGGGCCATAGTTCCTCCACCCCTGCCTAAGGAACTATGGTTCCCATCCTTCCCCCATATCCCCAGGCTTTTAGTGATGCTTGAAAAGATAAAACTGTCCCTCCTCTGCATGGCTGCCTATTTGTTTCCTTACTGCAAAATAGCCAAGTAAGGAAATGAAGAGAATCACGGTTAAAATATCCATTGTTCTACTCTTCCATTGGCCAATTAAATAATCCTTCCTTCCTTCCTTCTTCTCTCTCTGTCTTCTAAATCCCCTAGAGCCACAAGATGCAGTCATTCCCACAGCAGCACAAAAGAGAAAAGAGACTTGTGAAGCCAGTGACTGTGTGGAAGTGTCCCAAAATCATTTTCTCTTTCCTAGATTGAATGGCAAAACCGAGCATTCCACTTTAACAACAAATATGGCGATTGGTTAATAATCCCATCTGCATATTAAGAAGCCGCAGCTTGTGGCTCTGCAGTTGTGTTGAGAGCATGATGGGCCAGGAAAATACACAACATATTTGGTATTCTGAATTGAATCATGAAATGAGCAGCAATCAAAAAATGTGCTTTAAAATGTGTGAGAGGCAGCCCAGATTTTTTGCTGTCACTGAAACAATTGGAGCTCTGTTTGCCCAACATGTTCTATGCAGAACATTCCAGAAAGATACAGCAAATAATTATGACTACGCAGCAGTTGACTGAGATCATGATGTGTAGAGCTCCCACATGAGGAAATTGAGGTTTCCAAGTCCTCCTTCCCTACATGAGATGATCAGTGTTGTTCCCATATTTGTGCCACCTGGGCATCTCTTCCTACAGCACAGCATAACATATTGATTTTGTCAGGGTAAGCAAGAATCTCCCTGCAGAATAACACCTGCAGGTCCTTCTGAGCAGTTAAAAAGTCTCTTTGGATTCAAGCCATTCACCAACATCTGATAAGGCTGATGGGAGCTAGTACTCAAACAGCTTTTAAATTAAAAAATATATATCTGTGTTCCAAACTGAAGAGGGGGAAGGGGTGAGGGTTTGGTGATGATGATGAGGCTGTTTAAAAGTGACCTTAACAGGGAAAGAACCCCACCATATTGTGATTTTCATTCATTGTAGGAATACCTTGCCTTGTCTTGGTGGAGCTGAGTTTTGTTGTATCCAAGCTAAGTAGATTATGGAGATATCTATAATGCCTAATCCAAATCGAAGCAGATTGAGGGTTATCCAGTTATTCACTTGCTTCCAACTCTTTATGACTTTGTTGTTGTTAGTTGCGAAGTTGTGTTCGACCCATCGTGACCCCATGGACAACGTTCCTCCAGGCCTTCCTATCCTCTACCATCTTCTGGAGTCCATTTAATCTCATGCCTACTGCTTCGGTGACTCCATCCAGCCACCACATTCTCTGTCGTCCCCTTCTTTTTTTGCCCTCATTCTTTCCTAGCATTAGGCTCTTCTCCAGTGAGTCCTTCCTTCTCATTAGGTGTTCAAAGTATTTGAGCTTCATCTTCAGGGTCTGGCCTTCTAAGGAGCAGTCAGGGTTGATCTCCTCTAGGACTGACCTGTTTGATCGCCTTGCAGTCCAAGGGACTCACAGGAGTCTTCTCCAGCACCATAGTTCAAAGGCCTCAATTATTTGACCCTTAGCCTTTCTTATGGCCCAACCTTCACAGCCATACATTGCAACTGAAAAACTGTTTGTCAGTAACTGCTCCTTTGAGTTCTTGTAAACTCCTGCTTGCATCATCAATAATAAATCTAGCCATATTTTGTCTTCTGGCAGCCTCTGACTTTATTCCAAAGTGATTAGCTAAAAGTCTGTGGATATTCTCAGTCATCAAGGTCATAGTTGTCCCAGAGGTGCTTTTTCAGGAGGCAAATGGATTTTCCTGGGTTTTGCTTTTGAAGACCTTTCACTTCTTATCCAATCAGAGCTGAAGAAGCTTCTTAAATAAGAAGCGAAACGTCTTCAAAGAAAACACAAAGTCCAGTTGCCTCCTGAAAAAGCACCTTTGGGACTCTGACTTTATTGCCTCTCATTTTTCCAAACAAGGGTCTTCTCCACTAACTCTTGCCTTCAGTGTCCAAAATATTTTAGGCTTTAAGTGTTTCTAGTGAGATGTCTGATTTTACTTTAGCTAGTATTGAATGATTTGTTCTTTTTTGTAATCTAGGATATTCTCAACAATTTTCTTTAGCGCCACCATACAAAGCCATAACTTTTCTTTGTTCAACTTTTCTGACTTTCTAGCTTTCACAGCCATACTGTAGATCAGGGGTCCCCAAATTTGGCAACTTTAAGACTTGTGGACTTCAACTCCCAGAATTCTCCAGTCAGCTGGCTGGAAAATTCTGAGAGTTGAAGTCCACAAGTCTTAAAGTTGCCAAGTTTGAAGATCTCTGCTGTAAGCAGTCTCAAGTCATGTGCTACCCATTGGATTCAGTGGTCACCATTCAAAGAAAAGGAAAAACACTCTTTTTGATGTCTGTTTACAACCAGTCCAATGTCAGCTCAATCAGGGCTTGCCCATTTTCTATACATAAAAAGTGGGTGGCTGTCTCATGCCACTAAATATTTCGTTAATGGTTTAATGATATTTCTACAGACTCTTTAGAAGTTTCTGTTTCAAGAGCAGTAAATAAACAAATATACACATCAGTTGAATGTATTTATAGCTCCCTACTAATTGTGGACAAGAAGAACAACCCAGTAAGACTTTTTAAATTCTGTAAGGGTATCAACAATTCACTCTAACACCTGCCTTCATGATTGCAGGTATATTAACTGCAAATCAGAGATTCCAAAATAGTGGTGATGATTAAAGACTTACCCTGAATCATTATCCAGGATCAATTCTCATTATTCAGTCATGTAGAAATGCTATGACACCAGGCATTGCTTTTCTCCTGCATGTTCTCTCAATAGGATAATTACCTGCTGCTTATCTCAGAAGAAGCTTGTCTTCATTAACTCCATGTGGATTGCTAATAGGATCAAAGTTTCAAGTGGAGACAAATGGTTGGTGAGGCTTAATAACGAGAAGTCATTCATTTACTTGCCTTTCCTTGAGCTGAAGAGACAGTGTGTGGATGCCTATGTGTTAAGTTGGGCCCTAGAGAAAAAGCTAGAAATCCTGGGGTGGTACTAGCTGCCCTGCAGCCCATCAGAACCTTTTTCTGGACTTCTGGACATGGCTGCTTGGCTTCTGGTGGAGATTTCAGTCTTCATCTGATGGGGGGAATGGGATCCTGCTAAGTTCAGAAGTCATAGCCCACATAATAATTATGGGTTTATCTCAGGTGATCATGGCCCCAAGGTGACACTAGTTAGATCTTTCACTTCAGAAGCTCCTCTGTGGTCTAGAGGTAAAGGCAGTGATTGGGAACAGAGGCAACCAGGGCAAGTCCACAATGGGATGGTGTAGGTAGGATATGCAGGCATTGTTTTGGGCCAACTCAAGGTAGGTGGCAAGAAATTTAATCAAGAGGGAAAGGTCATCAGCCACAGACTAGCTGGGTGGATGGGACTGACATTATCCCAGCTGCCATTAAAACAGCAGGATGCTAGAAATCAGATCTTGCTCATATCAGTTGCCAGTCATTCGGATATCTCCCTGCCATATCCTGCTGTAAATCCTTGCTTACTGCTCTTGCAGTCCCATAATTCACTGGTATAAAGATGAGCTTCCCTCTCTCCCACTTCCTTCTAAGAGTAAAGGACATGATTGTTCTAATTTGCATTAGTGGGTATGATAAAAGTGATTCAATAGCAATAGCAATAGCAGTTAGACTTATATACCGCTTCATAGGGCTTTCAGCCCTCTCTAAGCGGTTTACAGAGTCAGCATATTGCCCCCAACAATCCGGGTCCTCATTTTACCCACCTCGGAAGGATGGAAGGCTGAGTCAACCCTGAGCCGGTGAGATTTGAACAGCCGAACTGCAGAACTGCAGTCAGCTGAAGTAGCCTGCAGTGCTGCATTTAACCACTGCGCCACCTCGGCTCTTCAGTATTGATTAATCCAGATGCCTAACTGGATAGTTTGAAATACAACCATAAATCGAAGAGGGGAAAACATTTTTTGTCTCCTGTGGTGGCAAAAATATCACCTGTACCCTTTCAGAGAGAGGGAGGGACCACAAAGAAGCTAGCTCAGCCCTTCCTTCTCCATGCTCACTGGTAATCCCTGTGGGAGCTCTTGTTCCTAGGTTCCACCAGGGTGAGGGTTGTTGACTTTCTTTTACTGCAGCCCATTCATTTAAATCTGTGTGATGCCTTTTCAACAGAGGCTGCATTGGCCAAGGATTTGTTATGCAGGGCTAGCAAAAACCCCAAAAAGGTGTTCTCCGTCCAAGAACCCAAGGCTATTCACTCCATGTTGCCTTAAGGCCTTCCTGGCTTTTGCCTTCTGTTGTCTGATTCCAATCTGGAATCCATGCTGCCATGTCCCTTGCTCTTGAGGTTATTCTTACCCTGGATCTGAATGTTGCAGTCAAAACATGAGGGAGAGGGGCAGCCTAAAAACATGAAATATAAGTAAGTACGTAAGTAAGTGGATGGATGGATGGATGGATGGATGGATGGATGGATGGATGGATGGATGGATGGATGCATACATGCATACATGCATACATGCATACATGCATACATGCATACATGCATACATGCATACATGCATACATGCATACATGCATACATGCATACATGCATACATGCATACATGCATACATGCATACATGCATACATGCATACATGCATACATGCATACATGCATACATGCATACATGCATACATGCATACATGCATACATGCATAGATGGATAGTTTTGATCCTCTTTTATGTCCTGCTGTGGGATCTTTATGGTTGTAATGACCAAGGGTAGTAAATTTCATGAATAAACTTTTGGAACCTCTTGTTCCATCAAATATTGGGTGGGGGATGGGACAGGTGGGAGGAGAAAGGTTGCTTTGTCATGGAGGTTACAGCAGCTTCTTAAGGTGTAATATGGGAGAAAATTACAAGCATTTTGATTGATTCATTGATTGATCAATTGCATTTATAGTCTGCTGAATTTATTTAGATTTTAGGCAGGTGCATGCAAATGAAATTCTATTCAGCCTTTCCCAACTTGGCATCCTTCAGCTGAGTAGGGATAGCAATTTCCAACATTCTCAGGCAGGAAGAACTGGAATAGTCTTGTGGAAATAATTCTACTGAGGCTGTAAATTGCTTCTAGGATACCATCAGATTCTGCATTAAGGGAATGAAGCTCTGTGTCTGATTGCTAGGGACTGTCTGTAGCTAGATTTGGTTCAGGAGGATACTCAGTACATCCTCAATTCAAGGGCTCATTTCTTGTCCCGCAAGGCTTCATAATCACACCTAATTATGCCTTAGGATTACTGAGATGAAGAAAGAAATATGCACTGGTTGATCCCCTATTTTAAAAATACATAATAAAATTCAAGAGTTACTCAACCTATTAGTCTTCTTTGGTGAATCACACAAATTCTTTGACAGTGGAAAACAGAAGTGGAGAGGAAAAAAATAGCATTTTTATATGAGTGATGGTAGAGATAATGTTAATATGCCAAGGAAAAAGGCAACAGAATACAGATTAGGTGCCTTTACCTAACGGTAAATAGATAGGCTAATGTAGTATTTTTTTTTCATGATATAATGTAGGTACTTCTAAGTAGGGATGGGAGATAATTTCTTTATAATGGACTAGAAATAACTTGACATTCAAAACAAATGGAATGTGGGAGAAAGCAAAATGGACACATTTATCCTGCCAATACTGAGAATGTCGACTTTTACATCTAACAAATGTGGAGTTTCTTTGCAATAAACTTGCCACTTTTTTTCTTTTCTTTTTTTGTGAAGCTTCGTGACTGACAGATACTCAGACACTGCAGCCCCAAGCTGATTGACTGCTGGGCATAAACCATCTGGAAATGAAGCGAGTTTAAGAAAGCCACTTCTGAATTTCAATTCCTTTCTCACCTTGATCATAATGATGTATTTATCATGCCCTCTTCACCACTCACAATTGGTGGATTCCTTGCCTCTCTACACCTTGCATGCTTTCCTTCCTGCAGGTGAATCTTGAATAGTGTTTCTCAACCGTGGCAGCTTTCAAGAGGGGTGGACTCCAACTCCCAGAATTCCCCATTCCATCCATTTGAAAGCTGCCATGGTTGAGAAGGACATTGGAGTCCAAGACAACCCCACACCCCCATACCTAGGCATTGAATCAGAAGGATTTGTAATTCCAGACAATATGATTGATTCTCTGCTGAATTGCCTCGGTGGAATGTTTGGATTGCTTGTATCATGTTTTAGCCTCTCCAAAGCAACTAGAGAGTGCTGTAAACTGATCTTAACTAGGGACAGATGTGACAAAATTAGACTGTGATGAGCTGGTTCATAGAGGCAACAAACTCCTGAGCCATGTTCAATCCCTCTCATAAGACAGGCAAGCTGAAATCCATTGCCCTGGCCTTATAATCCTGGGCAGATCTACAGCTAAGTCCGTGATGAGATCAGAAGCTCAGGAAGAGTTGCCCCTGGGCACTGGGGAGGCTCAATGAGGATTTTAATTTCACAAAAAAGGCCTTACACCCAGTGGTGGGATTCAAATTATTTTACTACAAGTTCTATGGGCGTGGCATGGCTTGGTGGGCATGGCATGGCTTGGGCTTGGCACGGCATGGCTTGGTGGGCATGGCAGGGGAAGGATACTGTAAAATCTCCATTCCCTCCCCACTCCAGGGGAAGGTTACTGCAAAATCCCCATTTCATCCCGATCAGCTAGGACTTGGGAGGCAGAGTCCTTGCAGTGCCATGAGGTTAGGAAACCTTAACTTGTTTCAATCTTTCTGTATGATCTCCAGCAATTTCCATTTGTAGGAAGTTCTTGCATTTCCACTCTTGGATTGCTCCATTACCTAAGAGCAGAGGTGGGGAACTATAGCCCAGTGGTGGGATTCAACTTTTTTTACTACTTTTTCTGTGGGTGTGGCTTGGTAGGTGTGGCATGGCTTGGTGGGCGTGGTTTGGTGGGCATGGCAGAGGAAGGATACTGTAAAATCTCCATTCCCTCCCCACTCCAAGGGAAGGTTACTGCAAAATCTTCATTCCCTCCCGATCAGCCGGGACTCGACAAGCAGAGAATGGATGAGCAGGGCCAGTCAGAGGTGGTATTTACCAGTTCTCCGAACTACTCAAAATTTCCGCTATTGGTTCTCCATATCTGGTCAGAACCTGCTGAATACCACCTCTGCTTACCTAGAAGGGTTCAGTTATTTGGTTCCTGAGTTGAAGTCAAGGGTGAACTTGTTTACTAGGTGGGGTCTATAACCTGAAGAATGTGAGCCTTGGACTCACCCAAAGCAGCAGGCTGCTTCCCCTCTTCAAGAGATCTTGAGGCTTGACTTTTAGAGTTAGACTCAGAAGGACCCTTTTTTGGAATAAAATATTACTTTCCAACTTCAAAGACAATCATTTGTCTATGATAAATTACAAACTAGGATCAAAAGAAAGCTTAATTCTTATGAGAACCAATATCCCCCCACCCACCCAAAAAAAGAGCCACAGAGGGATTAATATTTGGAAGAAGAGAAAGAGAGATAGAATTGAAAAGAGAAAAGGCTTAGCCTGCAGTCCCAGAAATATGCAATCACCACCACCTCAGGCCTGAGGTGACTCCTCCAAATGCTTTTCCACAAATTCCAAGCATTGAGATGACAAAGAGGGAAAGCTCTTAAATGTGTAATCAGCTGTCCTATTAAATTAAATCAAATTAAGCCCAGTTTTTGTCCTGTCTGTAGCCACTTTTTGGAGCACTGCCCTTGGCATGTCATTGAAAGTACAAAGTTTTTCCGCCTGAAAATCAAAATGTTGTATGTTTCTAATTGAAAACAAGTATCGTACAAGATTTAGATTTTCTGCCAGCATTAAAAAAGGATACACCGAAACTGAAATAAACATACAGTTATAATTATTAAGGAAGGATATTACCTGAATACAGCTATGAAAGAAGAGAGATTCTTAACAGCCTCCTTCAAATGGATCTTTTATTGCCTACAAAATAACTGACACCATTTGGCATGTCTTTCCTGCTATAGAGCTAAGATTTTTGACAGCAGATCTCTTCCCTCTCCTTTTCCCAGCTGTTTTCCAGGGCTACTGCCTGATTTCATTAAAGTGGCATGAAATAATATCATCTGAAAATCTGCATGGTTGCCATTACAATAGTGAGGACCCCAACTCCTGGAAAGAATAAGAGGAACAATATGCTAATCATAGATTGGGAAACCCTCTTGATGTTGTTGGACCTTTAGTCACATCAGTCATGAACCTTGGCCACATGCTGAGGACCCATAGAGATGTCTCCAACCATGTATAGAAAAGCACTAATTCCTTTTTATCTACTTTTTGCAGATCTGGCAGTCCTCACCTATCAATTCTCCTGTTCCTCCCTATGCTGCAGAGTACTACAACTCCCATCTCTCCTCTGCCACCAACACAAGTGCTCAAACCTATATCTGACCCTCATGTAGTTCTCCCTCTCTCTCTCCCTCTCCCTCCCTCCCTCCCTCCCTCTCTCTCTCTCTCTCTCTCTCTCTCTCTCTCTCTCTCTCTCTCTCTCTCTCTCTCGAATAGAGCAGAGCAGGACAGAGCAGGACAGGAAAGAATGACAGAGTTGGAAAGTGTCAGCCTCCGCTTTGCTCCTGCTTCAACTGTGATTGAAATGGGGAGGGGGGACATGGTATTTGGGAGGGGACTCATTGTTGTTCTGGAGGAAGATTCTAGATTTTGAACTGGAATGTTTGTTTGGAATGTTTATTTAATTTGTATGCCACCCCACTCCCGAGGGACTCGGGGCGGCTAACAACCAAAGGTGGGAAGGGGGTACAAATAGGACAAAAGACAAACAAAGTAAAAAAACAACAACAATCACAACCTTTCAAGTGGGGCTGGAAAACCATCAGCCCCAGGCCTGCCGGAACAACCAGGTCTTCGTGGCTTTACGGAAAGCCTGGAGGGTGGTGAGGGTCCGGATCTCCACAGGGAGATCGTTCCAGAGGGCCGGAGCAGCCACAGAGAAGGCCCTCCCCCGGGGGTTTGCCAGTTGGCACTGGCTGGCAGATGGAATTCAGAGGAGGCCTAATCTGTGGGATCTAATCGGTCTTAGGGAGGTAATTGGCAGGAGGCGGTCTCTCAAGTACCCAGGTCCGATACCATGTAGGGCTTTAAAAGTAACGACTAGCACCTTGAAGCGTGTCCGGAGACCAATGGGCAGTCAGTGCAGCTCGCGGAGGATAGGTGTAACGTGGGTGTACCTAGGTGCACCCACAATCGCTTGCACAGCTGCATTCTGGACAAGCTGAAGTCTCTGAATACTCTTCAAGGGCAGCCCCATGTAGAGCGTGTTACAGTAGTCCAGTCTTGAGGTCATAAGGGTGTGAGTGACTATTCGAAGGGCCTCCCAGTCCAGGTAGGGTCGCAATTGGTGCACCAGGCGGACCTGGGCAAATGCCCCCCTGGTCACAGCCGACAAATGCTGTTCTAAAGTCAGCTGTGGGTCCAGGAGGACTCCCAAATTGCGAACCCTTTCTGAGGGGCGTATAATTTCACCCCCCAGTTTGAGAGATGGAGTACATAGCCAATTTTTGGGAGGGAGCATCAATAGCCACTCAGTTTTTTCAGGATTGAGTGCAAGCTTGTTCATTCCCGTCCAGATCCTGACAGCCTCCAGGCACTGACACATCACTTCAACCGCTTCACTGAGTTGGCACGGGGCGGACAGATACAGCTGTGTATCGTCTGCATATTGGTGGTATTTTATCCCGTGCCGACGAATGATCTCACCCAGTGGCTTCATGTAGATGTTAAATAGGAGGAGGGACAGGACCGAACCCTGTGGCACCCCATAATTAAGGGGCCTAGGGGTCGACCTCTGCCCTCCGACCAACACCGACTGCGACCTGTCCGAGAGGTAGGAGGAGAACCACCGAAGAACGGTGCCTCCCACTCCCACCTCCCGCAGAAGGATACCATGGTCGATGGTATCGAAGGCCGCTGAGAGGTCAAGGAGCACTAGGATAGAGGCGTGGCCTCTATCCCTGGCCCTCCAGAGATCATCAATCAGCGCAACCAAAGCACTTTCTGTGCTGTAGCCAGGCCTGAATCCAGACTGAAAGGAATCCAGATAATCGGTTTCCTCCAAAGACCGCCGGAGTTGAAAGGCCACACTTTCTCAACAACATTCCCAATGAAGGGGAGGTTGGATACTGGACGGTAGTTACTAAAGATGGCTGGATCCAAGGACGGCTTCTTCAGGAGGGGTCTCACCACCGCAGCCTTTAGAAGGAGCGGGAAGGATCCCTCCTGGAGAGAGGTGTTAACTATAGTCCGGATCCAGCCACGTGTCACCTCCCTGCTGTTCGCGACCAGCCAGTCCAGTATACAAGTGAAGGCACTCACCGCTCCCATGGCCTTGTCCACTTCCTCAGGCGTGACAAGTTGAAACTCAATCCATAAATTCCACTCAAGACCTTCTCCCAGTACCTTGGCTGGCTCTGAGCAATTGGAGTCCAGGTTGGTCCGAATCTGAGCGACTTTATCCGCTAGAAACTGAACAAACTCCTCAGCTCTACCTTGTAAAGGGTCATCCGCTTCCCTCCCTTTCAAGAGGGAGCGGGTTATTCTAAACAAGGCAGCTAGGCAGCGGACACAATAAGAGCGGCAAAATGCGCACATTTCGCCGCCCGTATTGCCACAAGATAGGCTCTGACATAGGCTCTCATCAGTGCTCGGTCTGACTCAGAGTTACTGGCCCTCCAGCAGCGCTCTAGGCGTCTCTTTTGGCGCTTCATCTCCCGCAGTTCTTCAGTAAACCAAGGAGCCCTCCTGGATCCGCTACCTCGGAGAGGCCATAAAGGCGCAATCCAGTTTAGAGCCCCTGATGCTGCAGTATTCCAAGCAGCAACCAAGGTCTCCACTGGACTGTGGGTGAGAGCATCAGGTATTACACCAAGTGCCGTCTGAAATCCACTAGGGTCCATCAGGTGCCTGGGGTGGAACCACCTAATCGGTTCCTCCTCCCTACAGTGGGGGATTGGTCTCCGAAAGTCAAGCCTCAGTAGGAAGTGATCAGACCATGACAAGGGCAAGATCTCAATATCCCTCACATCTAGATCACGTCTCCACTGCTCTGAGAGGAATACGAGGTCAAGTGTGTTACCCGCTGAGTGAGTCAGGCCCCGAATTACTTGGGTCAAGTCCATGGCTGTCATGGAAGCCATAAACTCCTGCGCCCCGTCAGAGTGATCACCGGGTGAAAGCAGGTTGAAATCCCCCAGGATCATAAGCCTGGGGAATTCAACCGCTCAGTTGAGCTCGGCTACGGACTCGAGGAGCGAGGGTAGGGCTGTTGGGAGGAAGGTACGTTAGCAACAAGCCCACTTGACCGCCAAGGTCCAACTTTACCAGCAAGGACTCACACCCGACAAGCTCTGGAGCAGAGATAGTCGCCCCTCCCCCATCAGATCAAAAAGCCCCCCTCCGTGTCAGAAGTGAAGGGAAGGGAAGCTTCACCGGCAAAGCCAAGCCTTTCACGTGCTTCCGCTGCAAGAAGGAAGGCCATCACGCTGTGAATTGCCGCGTTAAAATGGCTCAGACCGCTCCACCCCCTCCCAGAAGAGAGGGGAGGGCGAGTAAGGCCCTGAGCAAGAAGAGAGAGGCTGCGTGCACCGCTGAAAATATCCCCCAGCATTTCCAGCCAGAGGAGGAGGGAGACGTCAGCTCCAGCTCGTCTGACGAATCTGATGACGACCGCTCGCATCGTTTGATGAGTTCGAACAAAGGCCCCATGCTTATCCCTATTGAACTAAGGGTACCACCTGCTGGTGAGACTGAAAGGCTTTTAGCTCTCCTGGATTCAGGCTGTTCTCGCTGTATGATAAGTGGAAAAACTGGGGTTGAAATTAAGGACTTTGAAAACCCCTATTGTTTTTTGCCAAATTGATGGTTCTATTGTGGGAGGGGGCCCTGCTCATTTTTCTACTGAGCCCTTAGAAATGAAGATGGGGACCTATCAAGAATTAATCACTTTTATTGTGGCAGCCGGAATGGACCGGCCCCTTATTTTAGGGCTCCCCTGGCTTTGTAAATGGAACCCTCGCATTAACTGGAGGAGGGGGTGGTTACGCATTCGCACTAGCGTGTCCCCTGAAAGGGAGGTTGAGACCCCAGACCCTGCTGATTCTAACCCCACTTTGGCTGCCAGGGGGCAGGAGAGGATCGAAGGGGAGGAAAAAATTCCGAGAGAATATTGGGACCTAAGAGGAGTATTTAGTGAAAAATCTTCTGATAAGCTCCCACCCCACAGACCCACTGATTGCACCATTGATATTTTGCCTGGAGTAAAGCTTCCCAAGCCCCAAATATATTCAATGTCCCCTAGGGAAATGGAGGAAATGAGAAGATTCATTGATAAAAATTTGAAAAGGGGTTTTATAGAACCGGCTAGACCCAAGGTGGCGGCCCCTGTGCTGTTCAGGGAGAAAAAAGATGGCTCTCTTCGTCTTTGTGTGAATTTTAAGAACCTTACCGGGATCTCCGCCTAAAACCTCTACCCGCTACCCCTAATGAAGGACATGCTGGCCCAATTGGGGAACGGCCGCATTTTTACTAAACTGGATTTGCGGGAGGCATACTATAGAGTCCGTATTAAAGAGGGAGATGAGTGGAAAACAGCTTTCAACTGCCCCCTTGGCTGTTCCCAGTTTTGTGTGATGCCATTTGGCCTGCAGGGGGTGACTGCGGTTTTTATGCAATTAATTAATGAGGTGTTACATGACCATCTTTACAAAGGCGTTATCGTATATTTAGATGATATCCTTATTTACACGCAAACACATGAAGAACATGTAAAGCTGGTTCGTACTGTGCTGAAGAAGCTTCGGGCCGCGGAGCTTTACGCCAAGCTGTCCAAGTGTGAATTCCATCAAGAGAAAGTTGACTACCTGAGCTATCGTATCTCCCCCGCGGGTGTAAAGATGGACCCCGCTAAAGTTAAAGCAGTCACTGAGTGGGAGGCCCCTCGTACACGCAGGCAGTTGCAGAAATTTTTGGGGTTTGCCAATTTCTATCGCCAGTTCATCCCTTCTTTTGCTAAGATTGCTCTTCCCATAACTAACCTGTTGAAGTCCAAAGGTGGGCCAAAGCCCAAGCCTAGCAAGCCGTTGGATTGGACCATGGAATGTCAGGTTGCCTTTGAAAAGTTAAAATGACTTTTTGCCGAAGAACCGGTCCTCAAGCACCCGGACATGGACGCACCATTTGTGGTTCAAGCTGACGCCAGTGATGTGGCAGTGGGGGCCATATTGCTTCAGGCCAATGATCAAGGTAACTTGCAACCCTGCGCATACACCTCACGCAAACTAACTGACACGGAGAGACATTGGGCTATCTGGGAGAAGGAGGCGTTAGCTGTTCATTGGGCTTTGGCCACATGGTGCCATTTTCTAGAAGGCGCTAAGCACCTGTTTGAGGTATGGACTGACCATAAGAATTTAGAAGCCTTGAGGACTCCCCAGAAACTTTCTCCTAAGCAGATGCGCTGGGCTCAGCATTTCAATCGTTTTAATTTCACCCTGAAATACATTCCGGGTTGGAAGAACTTCATGGCTGATGCTTTATCCAGACTTCCTCAATACAACTGTTCTAAGCTCAGCATGGTCCAGCCAGTCATTCCCACGTCCAGCCTCGCTGCTCCAGTGGTTACTAGACATCAGGCACGTTCTAAAGTGGAGATGTCCCAGGATTTTCTTTCCAATCTCAAGAACGCCCTTGCTCATGATGATTGGTTCCAGCAGCATATGACTTAATGCACCATGAGGGATGACTTGCCATGGATTGGAGCGAAACTTTACGTTCCTGCATCTCTTCGCCTAGTAGTTCTCCAACGGGCTCATGATTCCCGGATGGCGGGCCATTTTGGCTTCGTGAAGACGCTGCATCTCGTGAAAAGGCAGTTGTGGTGGCCTTCTTTGAAAAAGGACATTGAACTGTATGTCGCCAGTTGTCCCATTTGTGCTGCTGCTAAACGCCTGCCAGGGAAACCGCAGGGTTTACTCCAGACTGTGGCTCGCCTTGTCGCCCCGTGGAAGGAGATCTCTATGGATTTCATTGTCGAACTTCCTGAGAGCCAGGGGCACACCATTATTTGGCTGGTTACCGACTTGTTCTCCAAGCAAATCCACTTCATCCCTTGTACCAAGATTCCATCTGCTAAGACTCTCGCTAAAATGTTCATCTCTCACATTTACCGCTTACATGGGGTGCCTGACTGCATCATTTCAGATAGGGGTGTGCAGTTCACCTCCGTGTTCTGGAGGGAGTTTCTTAAGTGGATTGGCTCCACCCAGGGCTTAAGCTCCGCCCACCACCCTCAGACTAATGGGGCTTGTGAGAGGACTAATTCTGTTCTGGAGCAGTATTTATGTTGTTTCATCAACTACCAGCAAGATGATTGGGTGGACTTGTTGCCACATGCGGAGGTGGCTTATAATAATTCTGTGCATAACAGCACTGGTTTCACCCCTTTCCGGGTGGTGTCTGGACAGGATTTTGTGCCTAATCCTGAGGTTCCTCGTGAGCAGCCGCAAGTCTCGTCTCTCTCTGAGTAGAGTGATTGCCTTCGGCATGTTTGGCCTTTAGCACTTCAAACTTTGGATGCTGCGCATCGCGCGCATAAGAAACAGGCGGATAAAAAACGGACTAAGCCATATGATTACAAAGTGGGTGATCAGGTTTATCTGTCCACCAAGTTTCTTCAGACTCCCCAAAAGTCCAAGAAGTTGGGGCCTAAGTATGTTGGCCCTTTTCCTATTATCAAGGTCATCAATCCTGTTTCCATTCGGCTGCAGCTGCCTAAACACCTCAACCGGGTCTATCCTGTTTTTCATGGGAACCTCATAAAGCCTGTTCACTTTTCGTCTTTACGTCCGCCTGTTGCTCCACCACCCACCCTGCTCTTGATTGATGGTGAACAACATTTCGAAGTTCGCGAAATTTTGGACTCCCGCAGGCGGCGGAATCGTGTTCAGTACCTAGTGGCTTGGAAGCATTTCCCCCCTTCTCATACCGAATGGGTGGACAAGTCCCATGTCCGGGCCCCTAAATTGCTCCACCAATTCTATTCTGCTTATCCTGACAAGCCCTAGTTTGGCGTATATCCTGACATTTTCTCTTTCTCCCTCCCCTTTTTCCCTTTACGTTTCTTGTTGTTCGTCTGTTTGTTTGTGCTTTGTCGTTTTCCAGGTCTAACCACCTTTTTCTGGAGGAGGGCCAGATGTCAGCCTCCGCTTTGCTGCTGCTTCGGCTGCCATTGAAACAGGGAGGGGGCATGGTATTTGGGAGGGGACTCATTGTTGTTCTGGAGGAAGATTCTAGATTTTGAACTGTCCACTTTACTGCGCATGTGGAGGAGGAGTGTTTCCCGCCAAGGCCAACGGACCAGCATTCCATCCTGGTGATGCTTTTTGAAGTTATCTCACACCTGACATTTGGGAGAATTATGATTGGACTGTGCACGGGATGCCAAGGGGAAGGGAATGAATTATACAATATATTTTTCACTTTCGCACCTAAATATTCAGACTTAGCTTAGCTTCGCTTCTATTCATTTATAATTAGTAAAAGTACACTTGATTTCTACCAATGGGGTCTTGTGGTTTCCTTTCCTAATTTTTTGAATGAAGAAGGGCTGACAGAAAGGACCTTGGAGGTCTTCTAGTCCAACCCCATGCTTAGGCAAGAAACCCTATATACCATTTCAGACAAATGGGTGTCCAATCTCTTCTTTAAAACTTCCAGTGTTGGAGCATTACAACTTCAGGAGGCAAGTTGTTCCACTGATCAATTATCCTAACTATCAAGAAATTTCTTCTTAGTTCTAGGTTGCTTCTCTCTTTGATTAGTTTCCATTGCTTCTTGTCCTGCCCTCAGGTGCTTAACTCCTGGCAACTGCCTGATTAAGTCCCTGAAATTTTCTTGGCAACATTTCCAGAAGTGGTTCAACATTGCTATCTTCCTGAGGGGATGGGGGAAGAGAGGGGGAGGGAGGGAGAGACAGACAGACAGACAGACAGACAGACTATACCAAACTGACTCTCCTTCCCTTTTAGACTTTAATATTCTGTTCTTTGTGGGAGTTAAAAATGTTCTTTGAACCAGAACTCCATTTCCAGGATTTGGGATCCTTGTTTCTATAATTCTTCTGAATACATGGATGACTCACAAAGAACTAAGAGTTGCACAGCACCATCAGATCAATCCAACCTTTTGCTTGACTTGCTCAGAGCGATGCCGAGATACACTTTTCATATATTTTTCTTTCTTCTTTCAATTGTGTCCAATTCTCAGAGACTACCTGGACAACCCCCACAGTTTTCTGAGCAAGGTTTTTCAGAATGGTTTGTCATTGCCTCCTTCTTAGGGCTGAGAGAGAGTGATTGGCCCAAGTTTATCCAGCCGAAGGTGGAACTAGAACTCCCAGTCTACCGGGTTTCTTGCCTGGGGCAATAACCACTACATCAATCTGGCTCTTTTCAAATGTTAAGCGAGTTGATTTGCTGGTTTGGCAAGCCTGCCACATCTGTCAATCTCCCAGTGACTCTTGTACCCTGTTTCCCCAGAAAATAAGACCTCCCCAGATAATAAGCCTAATCGGAATTGTGGTTGCATGTGCTCAAATAAGCCCTCCCCCGAAAATATTGCAACACAGCAGCAGCCATGAGGTGACCACACTCACCGCCTCCTGCACCTCAAAAATAATAAGACCTCCCCGAAAATAAGGCCAAGTGCTTATTTTGGGGATCAAAAGAAAATAAGACCCTGTCTTATTTTCAGGGGAAACACGTCATTTGTTTTGTAAAACTATTTCGTTTAAGGAAATCCACACGGACCCTTTCCCCCTTCATTTTGTTTCTGGTGTCAACTGAAGATCTGGCCTCTGGAAAAGGGGAAGCCAATTATTTGCACATTCTTTCGGGTCAGATATTGGAGAGGAACAGGGAAGGAAGAGAATGAAAATCATTCCTCATCTGACAAACCAGATTATTCTTTTTATAACACACTACCCAAAAATGTGTAGCTAGCTGGAATGAGTCAGCTGTCTAAGTACCTTGAGGGCAGCTAGTGGGAACAAGGCAACTGGAGGAGAAAGAGAGATGCACGGGACACAAGGCAAACCCCATGCTTATGAAGCTCGCTTTACGTAATGGGGAGGATGATTTTTTCCCCATTGCTGTGGATCGAGTCCAATTCAATTTCAGATCCAGGCAGCTTCTGGGTCTGGATCTGGAAGGAATGGCATTTTGTCTTTCTTGTTGTTTTTTTCTTTTCCCAGTAACAAAATATCTTTTGTCAGCTCCACAGTAGTTAAACCCTGCCTTTTTTGTGAAAAGTTGTGTGTTTGGCTTTCCTGGAGATTGTCAAGGTTGCCATGGTAGTGACCTTTTAAATACCAAGGAAAGTTCAAA
This sequence comes from Thamnophis sirtalis, assembly GCF_051295495.1. Lineage (NCBI taxonomy): Eukaryota > Metazoa > Chordata > Lepidosauria > Squamata > Natricidae > Thamnophis > Thamnophis sirtalis. The sequence goes on from NW_028261383.1 coordinate 128,939,058, forward strand.
GATTTGGCAGTCTGCCTTGCTATTTCTAGGTGGCTGCAAGGCAATTCCATAAAAGTTAGGAAGATATTTGTTTTTTCTATGTTTAGCATCACAAGAAGGAGAATCCCTGCAAGTTTAACAATTGATCTTCCATTGGGTCCCAGGTAACAGCCAATGTCACCTCATAGAAGTTTGTTGACCCCTCAGTTGGAAACAATCTTTCTTGGAAATGTCCCACAACTCTGCAGGCTGCGTATTCTGCACATTGCACATGGTTTAATATGAATTTACTTTGTCCCACTGGTTTAAATCTCTTGTGTTTTGTTTTGGGTTTTTTGGTTTTGTTTTTGCCCTGTTGCTAGGTCAATAATCACTCAAGTGCCCTTCTGGTGGCCTTAAAAAAACATAAAACCTTTCTCTATTCCTTCTTTATCTTTTGTGCAAGATACATCCAGTTCTTTCAGGCTTAATCTAGCGCTATCAGCAATTGACTGAATCTAATCAGCTACCTGGTCTCCTTCTTCAACTATAGGATTCCAAGCGGCATTTCCTAAGTCAAGGTTATGGCTAATTATGCATTGGAAATAAATGCAGAAAAAATGGTCTTCTGCAGGGTTTTTTGATTCCAGTTTAGTCCTTTAATGAATTGCTTAATCTTTTTCTATCCTTTAATCTTCTGTTTGAAACTATATCTCACCCATTTCCGTGCCTCATTGAGTTCATATATTCAAATGTACGTATGATTTTAATACCGCATATGGAATTCAGGCATAGAATTTGAGGAAACATTTAGCACGTTTCATCTTCCTAATTGCATAAAGGCTCCCATAATACTTATTTGAAATATAAATACCGGTAGTCCTCAACTTACGACCACAACTGAGCCCCCAAATTATGTTGTTAACTGAGTTTTTCCCATTTTACAACTTTTTTTTGCTCACATTTGTTAAGTTTATCAGTGCAGTTAACTTAGTAACATGGTTGTTAAGTGAGTCTGGTTTCCCCATTGACTTTGCTTGTCAGGTGGTCACAAAATGGGGTCACATGACTCTGGAACCCTGCAACCGTCATAAAAGTGAATCCGTTCTCAAGCATATGAATATAAATCACATGACTCTGAGGATGCCACAATGGTCATAAGTGTGAAAAATGGTCATAAGTCACTTTTTTCAGTGCTGTTGTTACTTTGAACAGTCACCAAACAAACTGTTGTAAGTCAGGGACTACATGCATTATTGTTATTAGTTTTTTAGTGGACTATTATCTTTTGTACTTAGTTCTGGTGGACAATTCTTGTTACTTCCAACAATGGGGACTGAGAATGTTGGAGCTTGTAGTTCTGCTTAAAGACCAAACCTGAAGAATACCAAGTTTGGGAAGGTTGAATTAATACATCTGACAGTAATTATATGGTTAATGTTGCTAATATCATTTATGGTGTTATTAACTGTATTTAAGTAAATTGATGCATAAATATAAACTAAATTGAGCTTCACTCTATCTATGGGTATCCATGTAGAACACAGGATGAAATATTTGTGATGAGGTCATCATACAAATGACTGTCAGATATCAGGACTCAGGTACAACAGGTGTTTATGTTATGACATCACAAGATCACACACGTAATCATTCAGATATCTGTGGGTCCTTGGTGGTCTCTGAGCTTGGTTGTTTTCTTGCAGACACTTTATTGCCAAACTAGGTAACATTATCAGTGCTAGAAGAAAAAGGGGGTTGCTCTGATTTTATATATTAGTGAGTTGCCCTGTCAGTATTGGTGGGAAAGTCTTGGTGGTTTCTTGGTTAGGCTGTTATTTTATTGTTAATTTATTTCTCTGAGTTGATAGTTCCTTGATTGGGATTTTGTTTACTTCTTGATTGTTGGTCTACTATTAATCTTGGTATTAATCTCTGCTAAACTCTTGATTGCAGATGAGGAAGTGTTTTGATCTTTTGGTTTCCTCTTTGGCTTTTTATATTGTCTCTTTTGAATGGCTGTAGATGTTTATCTCTATTTGTCTGTTGATGGCTGATTATGGCACCCATCTCTTCCCATTTATGACTGCATGACTGTAACTTTGTTGCTTGTGTCATTACGATTTATATTGATATTGATTGTTTCCTGATTGCTTATTTGTACCCTATGACTATCATTAAGTGCTATACCTTATGATTCCTGACAAATGTATCTTGTTTTTTATGTACCCTGAGAGCATATGCACCAAAGACAAATTTCTTGTGTGTCCAATCACACTTGGCCAATAAAGAATTCTATTCTATTCTATTCTATTCTATTCTATTCTATTCTATTCTATTCTATTCTATTCTATTCTATTTGTTTGAGTTCCAGGCTTCTAGGAATTGTGTAGGTCAGTGATGGCTAACCTTTTTGTTGTCACGTGCCGAAAGCACCCCCCCCACACACACACTCACACACACAAACATAATGCAATGCGTGCGTGACACACCTCCCCCACATGCACCTTCCCCCGTGTATGAACACATGACACCCCCATGTTGTCCTGGCCCCCTGTGCATGCCATGTGATCCCCCCTTGTACTCCCCCCACCCCATAAATGTGTGCGTGACCATCCATGCTCCATGACTGCCCACATGTATCCCACCCATGCATGGCAGAGACCCAAAAAACAGCTGGCCAGAAGGAGGTGTGCGCACATACACAGTGAAGCTGAGCTGGGGTGAGAGAGAGAGAGAGCCTGCAGAGAGAGCTCTGCATGCCATCTGTGGCACATGAGCCATAGGTTTGCCATCACAGGTCTAGGGGTTTTGGACTTGGCTTGGGTCTATGTGCTCACAGTTTCCTAGTTGAAACTATGGTTTAGTGTGTCCATGTGTTATGAAATTAAGGAGTTTTCATCCTGTCTTCTGACTGCTAGTTGGTGTGCTCTGCTGGACTTCTGCCCATTTGCCCTACATCATGACTGTTATAGTCCTTACACTGTGTGATCTAACTGATTCCTATTTTTTTCTTCTGGATCTACTTGGTCTTTTGGTTTAAATAGGACATTTTGAAAGGCTTTAGTTGATTTGCGTGCTACTGTGATGCCATGTGGTTGTAATACTCTGTTGTTGGTTTCTGAGATAATTTTGATATATGGCAATGTTAAATATTTCACAGCTTGTGTTGGTTGCACTATATTGGGTTGAGTAGTCAGGCACTTTTTGATAAAGTTCATGGGTATTCATTTTGTTGGAAAACGTGGTATAGACAATCTGTTTCCTTTTTCTGGTGTTTAAGGATGCTGCGGTATGTTTGTGTTTGTCTAAATAGTGTTCTTGCACAGCTTCTCTTGTGGGAAGTATTAGGCATCATTGCTATGAACCTGTAGGCCAACCCCACTTTGGGGTGTTCAAACCTACACTACTAAGAGATTTATATGTGTATCTATACCAGTGGTGGGATTCTTTACCTTCCCTACCAGTTTTTAAATGGAAGCGTGTGTGCACACGCTTGCTTCACTCGCCTGCAGGGAAGGTCGCGCATTACATTGGGGGGGGAGATTGAGCATCCCGCAGTTGCCGCTACCGGTTCACCCAAACCGGAGACAACCGGCTGAATACACCTCTGATCTATACATATCATGTCAAAGTTAAACCACCCAATAGCCTCTGGATGATGTACTGTATAAAAGATCTAAAAGCATCAAGTTGCCTTTCCCGGCATTATGCATTGTAGTGCTTTAGGGCTGTCCCCTCCCCTCTGCCCCTCCCCCAAGAACAGAGCCGCCTAGCTTAGCTAGGAAGCTTCCTTTCCTGATCTCCTTCAACCGTATACACCATATGACTCACAAAGCCTAAGAACTGTATAGCACCATCACATCAATCCACCCTTTTGCTTGACTTGCTCAGAGCTGTGCTGAGATACTCTTTTCATATATGTATGAAAAGCATATATATATGCTGGTCTAGTTGTATTCGGGTTTTTTCCCATGTAAGATTAAGATTGTCTTGGCAACGTTTCAGCGAGATCTCACTCGCCATCTTCAGGCTGGTGTTTTCAGCTTCGTGTTTGTGTATATATGTATATCTTCCTTCCTTCAAAAGTATCCAATTATCAGAGGCTGCCTGGACAATCCCTACAGTTTTCTTTGCAAGGTTTTTCAGAAGTGGGTTGCCTTTGTCTCCTTCCCAGGGCTGAAAGAAAGTGGAAATTCACCCAGCTGGCTTTTTGCCTAGGGCAAAACTAGAACTCCCTGTCTCCCAGTTTCTAGTCTGATGCTTTAACCACTACACCAAACTTGCTCTAGGCTTCTTCTTAATGCTATTCAATAAGCCACTGTGAGATGAATAAGGGCAACACACTATAATTAAACACAGAGAGCTCCCATAACTGCGACACAGGTACTCTTTATTAAGAACTCAATGTCCCTCTTTAAGTCTAAAAGCCATGCAATAATCTTATTACCACAGTTTATTTTCTTAACTGGTTTCCAAAGCGGAACTTCAGACAGAATGTAAATAATCACTAATCCTTTCCTCCACTTCTAGCTTGAGTTTAGAGCTTGAAAAACTCAGGAAAATGTGGCTATGAGCGTTCCAATGGATAAATATGCATAAACAGAATATTCAAAACAGAGGCAAAAGAGCAGCATGATAGTGTCCAATTATTTAGACAAAAGAGACAATTATACGTCATCAATTTCAGGGTTTATTAGGTCTTAATTAATTAGGGGGTGTTTGGATACCATGGCTGGGGAGTTAAAAATAATGATTTAAGTATGGACCGGTAGTCCTCGACTTACAACCATCATTGAGCCAAAATTTCTGTAGCTAAGTGAAACATTTGTTGAGTTTTGTCTCATTTTATGACCTTTCTTGAAACAGTTGTTAAGTGAATGACTGCTGTTGTTAAGTTAGTAACATGGTTGTTAAGTGAATCTGGCTTCCCCATTGACTTTGGGTGTCAGAAAGTTGGTAAAGGTGATCACATTGACTCCAAGACATTGCAGCCATCATAAATATGAATCAGTTGCAAAGCATCCTATTTCAATCACGTGACCAAGATGAGTCATAAGTGTGAAAAACAATCATTATCACTTTTTTCAGTGCCCTTGTAACTTTGAATGGTCGCTAAATGAACAGTTGTAAGTCAAGGACTACTTATATTATATTTTTAAATAACCTACTTTTCTTTCAGGATCAGGGGTGGATTCTGGTCAGCTTTACTGCTGGTTCACTTGTGCGAGCACTTTGCGCTGGATGCACAGTTCAATTAAAATTGTTCTACGCATGCGCAGAACTAAAAAACAAGATGGTGGTGGCGGTGACCGCAGAAGTGGCTTGGGGGCCTGGGAGGCCTAGGTCACTGCTGGTTCCAGCGACCCAGGCCACCATACCACTACTGATTCAGCCGAACCGGACCAAACCTGTAGGAACCTGTACCAGGATAGATCTTGTGATGGCATACAAGTGATGTCCAGGTACTCTGACATTCACTGGACAAGTTCAAGATCACTTAGCATTTATAGGCTGTATGATAACCCTTGGCTTGACTCTTTCTTAGATTTTGAGACTGTCCTTAGGGACAAGGACTGCATTTGAGGAGTCTAGAGACATTAAAAGATGGGTTTTTGTCCAGATTCCCTGCTCTTGGTTGGGTCCTCAGGGAAGCTATAATTAATGTCCACTTCAATACCAGCTTCAATCATCTTCAATGTCTTTATCACCTGAGTTGTCCAGGGTGGTCACAACAGGTCGTTGTATTTGCATCGTGCAAGAAAAGGTCATCATCACTCAAGATGTGGTGAAAATGTAAGAGACAACCTGAGACTAATTCAAGGAAATCACATTCTTGAACATTGAAGCAAGTATGGTAGTCCTACTCCAAATATTTAGATCCAGGCAAGCGCTAACAAGTATAAACCATAAGTCTTAGTTCATCACTGATTCAACAGTTGAAAAAATATCCTCTAATATTTTTCCCTCAGAAGTTATTTGATTCAGCACAGCACCTCTACATTCAAAGAAAGAGTATCAAAACCAAACTTAATGCTCCTCACTAACCAGCACTTGAAAAGTCCACAAGAGAGGAGGAAAAAAGAAGGCAGAGAAGGGAGGATGAGAAGACAGTGGGAGTAAGGTTGTTGCAAAATAAGATGGAGGCCCGGGGTGGCAAGAAAGTGATCCAAACTGTATTGTATGTATCTATGTATGTGTGTGTGTGTGTGTATGTGTATGTATGTATGTATGTGTATATACACATACATACATGGTATGCCCAAATATGGGAGAAAGCCTACTGCTTCCTATCTCTGTCTCACAAGAGACCATCCAGACAGAAACCCAATACTTTTACTGTTGCCTTTGTTACATTTGTGTTGTATTTGTGCTGATAAATACATGTGACACTAAATACATACCTATTTCCCTGGCTCAGCTGATAAAGGAGGAGAACCTTGTGGCTTAGTGGTTAACACAACTGCCTAATATGTAATACAGCCCAGGTTCGAATCCCAGTAAGGGTATGGCTAGCTGATGAGAGCTAAGTAGCTTGAAATAGATCTATACTAGTCTCCCTTTATTTATTTATCAGCACAAATACAACACAAATGTAACAAAGGCAACAGTAAAAATATTGTGTTTCTGTCTGGATGGTCTCTTGTGACAAGCCAATAGACAGAGATAGGAAGCAGTAGGCTTCCTCCCATATTTGGGCATACCAGGGGTTGTGACACTAAATACATACATACATACATACATACATACATACATACATACATACATACATACATAAATGTGTGTGTGTGTGTGTGTGTATGTATAGAGGTTAATGATGAATAGATAAATGTTAAACAGCAATTATAAGAATGTATATCTATGAATGAATTTGAAAGGGGAAAAAATAAAAAAACTCTTTGCTAAAAAGGAAAGGAAGAATCTGATTTTTATTAGACTATATGGGTTTTTTATCATTGGTTAGAAAATGAATATGGATAAAAAGTATAAAAGTAAATAGGATGGATGGATGGATGGGGAGAGAGAGAGAGAGAGAGAGAGAGAGAATTTGGTGGTCAGCTATAACTATGATGACACAAAAAAAATTGTACTCAGATGACATGCTGATGAATGAATGAATGATGGCATATTTGTTTTAAAAGGGGGAAAAAATAAAAACTTTTACCAGGAAAAATCCACAAGTACTTTTTTAAGTCTTTTAGCAAAATGAGAGTTAATTTTAAAAAGAGTTTTACCAGAGAATGACCTTTTCACAATTTTTATATGAGAACATTAAATGTTTTCAGTCATAAGAAACTTCCTCAAAAGCATATTCTGAACTTCAATAGCAATCATGCTTGGAAAGAGTGGGTGGAATATTATTTGTTTTCAGGTTTGTGAACTTAACAGATTTGTGATGATTACATTTGCAACAGCCTTGACAGTTAAAAATGAAAGTTAATTTTAGAAGGTCAAATTTCAGCATATAAATTAAACTTTTAAGCAATACTAAAATGCTTCAGGGCCCAATTTCACTCTTTCTTAAAATAGAGAAATCTCTGTTTAAAGAAGCTGAGTTTTCAGCACCTATGCACTTCTATTCTAGATTCACTCATTAGGGACTTGAAAATCAGAACTTTATATACAGTTATTATATATAGCTCATCATTATTTACAGCTCATCACATTATGTAAGCTGAAAGCACCAAAGATAGCTAGTGAACTCAAATGGGCTTTTTGAGAAAGTGACAGTTATGCCCTTGCACATGCTCATCCCTTATTTAAAAGACTTTGTGTATTGATTATATAGCTAATTACCTATAATCAATACACAAAGTGATTTCAAGGGAAGATCATGTCTGTCAGGTGGAACTTTGATGAGGAGAATAAATATGTGTATTTATTCAGCAACCTTATCAAACCTAATATCTTTCAGAGATGTTTGATCAACTTCCATAACTCCTAATCAGAGTAGTGTGGGCTGAATCAAGACAATAATGCAGCAGGTGTAATGATGTAGACCGGTGGTCCCCAAACTTGGCAACTTTAAGTCTTGTGGACTTCAACTCCCAGAATTCTCGTTTGAAGACCTCTGATGTAGACATTTTGCCAAAAAAGGAATTGGTCATCAAAAGAAGCAAATGGGCACCTAAATCTGTGAAATTATGCATCACCTACTTGATCAATTTTCCCCGTTCCTTGAGCTGGATCCGAAGTTGTATAAGTTTACCCAGATAGCCCTTTCAGAGAGCTGATTGAAAAGGGGGACATTCTCTCTAGTGTAACTGCTTTTTAATCAGAAAAGGACCGTTTAAATCCTCCACAATGTGGAACTTGGGTTCCCAATAGGTACATGGGCAGAGATGATATAGCTAGCTAGCTGAGCCAAATTTTAATTGGTTTTACACACGGTGCAGTTTGTCCCTTTGTTTCTGGATTTTCCCATTATGTTTTGTGACAAAGAGCCTCATTTTCATTAGCATGCATGCCCACATGAAGAGCTGCTTTATAAGCAGAACATTTCTCTCTCCCCTTACATGAATTTTGCTGGATTCAGTCACTGTTGACTCAACCTTTTGCACCATAATTAACACAAAGCAGGGGTAGGGTGAGGAAAAAAGGATCTTGAGTACAGACACAATAGTGTCAGCTTCCATGACCTCTCCTGTAAAGTAAGAATCTTCAGGACCATGCATGGAAATGTTATTTAGACAACTGCAACTCTGCTCACAGAACCATAGGGCAATTTTAAAACATAATAATGAAAACCAAAAGATGGAAACTACTATTAGTGTATCATAAACCATAATTAAATAAAACATAAAGATATTTTATTACACACCAAAACCAAATAATGAACAGAGTAGCCTAATCTCTTTGTAGGCTCCTATCAAAAAGACCATGTCTTGTGTTCAATCTAGCTCGATGATGATGATGATGATGATGATGATGATGATGATGATGAAATCTTCCAGATGTCTTGAACTATAATTTCTATAATTCCAGGCCAGCTTGGTGATCATCAGTTGAGGTCATTGTCATAAAAAGATGCAGGTTCATGTCAAAATGGGTTGTTTCATATAGACGTGTCAATATCAGAACCTCAAATTAGGCTTGGAAGCAAACATGTAACCAGTGCAACTAAGATGAGTATAATAATGTCTGAAGAATTTGCAGTAGATAAACTTGCACCTGTTGAACTTCTGGTTTCGCTGACAAACACATGCAGTGCATGTTGCAGACATCTGAATAAGTATTAACCATGGCATGAATCAGTGTAGCTAGATTAGTTTCCTCAAGGATTTGATACAACTGTCATTCATGCCAAAATTGGCCAAAGCACTTCTGACCACAGCTGCCACTTTCACTTCCAGGAGCAAAGCCTGTTATATCTCAAATTTCACACTCACATTTTCAGAAATGCAGAAAAACTGAGTCCCACACCCAGACTTAGGCTGCCTATAGATTAGCAGAATTTTTGCCTTTTTAAGACTGAAGAAATTCTCCTGGCCTACATTTCCATTGCTATCCTTAAGTTCTCACATCATAAAATCTTAAGTTGGTTGGCTTTGGTTTATCAATTGTATTAATCCATATACTGTGGCATGTAAACCATGATTTTTGATTTAGCGCTATATAGTTGCTTATTCAAGAACATATGAGCAATGTAAAACATGAATTAGGAGACAATGAGCCCAGCCAAATTTTCCACTGCTATTTGTCATTAGTTGAAAATAAGACTGAAAACTCTGCCTAATGATAAAATTTGATTCACTCCTTGGAATAATATCTCTCTCTTCTTGTTGCTGATTAAAAAAACCAAGAGAACTAAAACAGATGTTTGAGGTATGCATGCCATACTGTAGGCCAATAGCCCAAGAGATCAACCACCATCTGGCCTGGCTATTAAAAGGACAGTATAAACGCAAGAGGCTATTTTAGTTCCATTGGAACTAATTATATAAAATAAATAGCTTTTTGTGGGAACCAAAATTATTGTGTCTACTGTAAATCATAACAATGGCTAGAGACTTTATTATTTAAATTGGACATTAGAGGGGACTAAAGATTCCAGGCATAATAAAAAAAATGTGTTTGGTTTTGATTAGGATTGGGATTTAGGAAATGACATAAAACACTATAACTTTTGAAATATTTGAAAGGAGAACATTTGAGGAAGGCGGCCAGAAATTAGTAGCCACAATATCAACAATATTGTAATGAAGTCCGCTACTTTGGATAGACTATGTCTAAAGGATATTAACAAAGAAATAATAGATATGGGGGAAAAACTTCCTTGATGTGGAAATAATAGAATCAGAAATAGTGAATTGAAAAAGTGTGGATTACAAGACAGAAAAGGCATTTAAATTGGGAATGCAAGTGACAGAGCAAGAGAACGGCCTCAATAAGGACTCTACTGGTTGAAATTTTAAAAATTAAAGGGGAAATACAAAAGATAAATCAAGTCAATTTCCTGGATAATGTCTTTTTACTGGATTTCAAAAGAGGCTCGTTAATCTCAAAGAAGCCTTTATGATGGGACAAAAAGAATTGAAGAGAGATTAAACCCTACAACAATATTTGAATGAATTAAAGAGTAACATTTTCAGAAATAAAGGGAAGGAATATAAAGATAGTTCATTTGATCAAGACTGGATATATTTTTATGATATAAAAATCATACGTCTTATGGATTTCCTTATGGATAAGAGATGGGTTATGGGGAAAAGATATCTCTATTTATAACTTTAATGAGGGTGAAGACCTACCAAATTTGTTTATACTATTGTGATAAAGTTTGGAAATCACTTCTTTATTTGTTTCTTTTCTTTTTCTTCATCTCATTCTTTGTTTTTTTTCTTCTTTTTTAAAAAAAATCTTTCCACTTTTTCCTCTCCTTTTTACTTTCCTTTCTCTCTGAATTTAGTTTTAGTTTTTGTTACTAAACTATAATTAAATTTTCAAATACATAGGAGGAAAACAAGTTATATTATGATAGATTTGCACAGCATTGCTGCTACTTTTCCCTTGCCTTAAAGGAAACCCAAATGTGTTCTCTCCAGAATGGATGCTTAGGCATTTGTTTGTGCTTTCTACTAAGGCTCTAGTAAGAGGGAGAAACTAGATAGCAATAGCAATAGCAGTTAGACTTATATACCGCTTCATAGGACTTTCAGCCTTCTCTAAGCGGTTTACAGAGTCAGCATATCGCCCCCACAGTCTGGGTCCTCATTTCACCCACCTCGGAAGGATGGAAGGCTGAGTCAACCTTGAGCCGGTGAGATTAGAACCGCTGAACTGCAGATAATAGTCAGCTGAAGTGGCCTGCAGTACTGCACCCTAACCACTGCGCTACCTTGATGTTTTAATTTCTTAGAAAAACACTCAGATCCTGCATCTGCTTAAGTATGCAAGAAGTATGCAAGAAGTATACAAAACTGCTCATATGTTCAGAAGATATTATGAAGATCCTATATTATTTCAGAAGCTTAACTCTCGGGTTTATTTTTCTGAAATGTTTGTCTGGAAATCCCAAGCTGGCCCCTTCGCAGTAGAACTCACATCCTATGGTGAAAAAGTATATTCATGGGATGCCAAAATGAAACAGTCGGCCTTCTGACAGCT
>NW_028261383.1:129870622-129903122 GCF_051295495.1 Thamnophis sirtalis
TGCAGTTTATGAAACAAGCCACTGATGGACATACCTCCCATCTCTTGATTAAGTTGAATCAGTGGTGGGTTGCTAACAGGTTTACTACCGGTTTGCTCATGCACGTGTGCACACTTGCACGCATGCAACGTTTCTGCACACGTGCAGAAGCATCCAGGCAGGTGGACAGAGCCTCCCACTGCCTCCATTTCCGGTTCAGCCGAACCAGCCTAAGCTGGGAGCAACACACCTGAGTTGAATGTTTCTTCTATTACTCCCCCAGCCATCCCCTCATTTCTCACACATAGATTTTCAAGAACTATGCACTGTACCCTGTGCAGAATTTTGATGGGATTATTCTGGAGTTGAGGATAGATCATGTTCAGAAACTAGAAAAAAGTGTGTTGAGTTAGAGCAACTTCTTTGGCAGGTGAGAGCTCAAAGACTATGAGAAAGTATGACTTTTTTTGACTTAAACCCAAAATTGAGGGGGTTTGCGTGCTTTTGAGTCAGTATTAACTCCTGGCAACTGCCTGGACAAGGTCCTGCCATTTTCTTAGTAAGATTTTCAAAAGTGATTTGTCATTGCCCGCTTCCTATGGCTAAGAAAGAACAACTTGCCAATGGTCATCCAGTGGGCTTTGTATCTAAGGCAGGACTAGAACTCATGGTATTCCATTCATAGAGCCGAGGTGGCGCAGTGGTTAGGGTGCAGTACTGCAGGCCACTTCAGCTGACTGCTATCTGCAGTTCAGTAGTTCAAATCTCACCGGCTCAAGGTTGACTCAGCCTTCCATCCTTCCAAGGTAGGTGAAATGAGGACCCAGACTGTGGGGGCAATATGCTGACTCTGTAAACCGCTTAGAGAGGGCTGAAAGCCCTATGAAGCGGTATATAAGTCTAACTGCTATTGCTATTGCTATTGCTATTCCATTTTCTACCACCACATGAAAATGACTCTAAAAAAGTTACATCTAATTAGCAATAGTCAGGTCAAAACCATAATATTTTCCAATTTCATCACGCTACAACTTGGATACATTGATAACATTTGATCATTTCTCTGTGAATGTTTAATTCTGGTGCTAAAGGGTAAGAATTTGGTATTGTACAAGTAGGAGGATTTTTTTTTCAGATTCCCATCTTCTAAATTTTCTGAGGGGTTTGGAGAATCATCAGGAGTATTATATTAGGTTAAAAAAAAACAACAACATCTAATTGAAATTTCCTTCATTCTTTGGCTCACAGCCATAGTCTTAAAAGGGTTAAGAAAAGCCACAGAGAGTTGCCAGCTGCTCCTGCTTGCTGCTAATCTGTAGAGAAATTGTGTATACAAGATACCCTAAGGACTTATCTGCCTAACCTTAATGCTCCACCCCAATTAAGAGCAAACACCAACAGTGCAGGTAAAGTTCTGCAGCATAATAAGTAGCTTTATGTCTCCTATTGGACATAGAATCACCTGTGTGGTCAGTTTCTCACATTTTCAAACTGTAAGCATGATCTCTGAGGAAAGACTTGGTAGAAAGATATACAAGATAACCTTTTAAGTCTTCGACCTGTTGAACAAGAAGTAAGTTGCTTTTCTCACTGCTGCAGGAATCCACCTGCCTACCTAGATTGCATTCCTGCTGTAACTTATGAACTTTCTAACACATTTTCCTGCATTGGTACAATTTCTGTTTTCATGTGATGGAATGAAGGGAGGAGACAGATGCCCGGGATGGAGGGAGGGAGTGCATTCCAGAGGAATAAGAGGCAACTTAGCCCCGATATTACCCTGTTTTCCCCAAAATAAGACCTCCCAATTGGGCTTTTGAGCACATGCGCTAAAATAAGCCCTCCACTGAAAATAAGCCCTCCCTGAAAATATTTAAACACACGTGCAGCCAGTCCTCACCATTTCCTGTGGTTGCTTGCCATGCAAACAACATGAGATGAGGAGGCGAGGCCGGAGGGGGGAAAGGGAGGGGGGAACATGCCCAATGCACCTCACATGCCCTTACATTACGGCCACTCCCGCAACCCTAGCCACCATGCCCCTTCTGTCACTAATGGCCACCACAAAAAAGAGTGGCAGGCCCAGTGATGTGCAACACAGCAGCAGCCATGAGGTGATCATGCTCGCCGCCTCCTGCATCTCAAAAATAATAAGACATCCCCGAAAATAAGGCCAAGCACTTATTTCGGGGGGGGGGGGTGAAAAGAAAATAAGACCCTGTCTTATTTTCAGGGAAACACGGTATGTTTGAGAGAAAGAGGAAGAAGACAGCCCCTACCTAACTGTTCACAGAGTATATTTTAGATGTTATAAATGCAGATAATAGAGTGCTCAGTCTGGCAAGATTTTGTCTAAAGGGATGAAACAATCAAACACTCACCTTGGAAAAATCACATGTCATTATTGGTTTTGGGCCTGACATTTCACTGTAAAATAATTAACAAGAGCTGATCTATGTTAGATTATGCACTATGTAATTGTTTTTCTTCCTAGCAATTTTCCACAGTTGCAGGATCTACTTTTTGTTTTTGATCAATCAAATGTTGACCGAAATTGAATGATCCATTGGTTTTGACAAGAACTGACCAACCAGTTTGTCATTCAAGCCTGACATTGTGGACTGAAAGAATGGGACTGGCCTGAAGTTACCCTGCTGCCTTTTGTACCTAAAATGGGACTAGAACTCACAACCTCCTTCTAACCCGGTGTCTTAACCACTAGACCAGTGATAACTAACCTTTTCTGGACCGAGTGCCCAAAGCATGCCCCAAACCCAAAAATGCAATGCGTGTGTGTGCACCCTCTGCACACTCATTGACTCCATGCATGCACGTGCCCTGTGTATGCATGCATGCACCCCATGCATGCACACACAGCCCCCAGCAAGCGTCCTGCCCCCAGGCATTCATGGCAGAAATCCAAAGACCAGCTGGCCGGTGGGAGGTGTGCGCGCATGCGTGACAGAGCTGAACCGGGGCGACGGTTCGCGTGCCATCAGAGTGGGTGCTGTGTGCCACTTTGGGCACGTGTGCCATAGGTTCGCCATCATGGCACTAGACGAAATGGACTTTCTAGGAATGTTAATGTTAGTCAAACTGGCTTACTACAGAATGTTAGTAACACATTACTTTCTTCCTGCTATGTTTTTAAAAAGTATGGGGTTTTCCAGATGCCAAAATCGAAGCTGTGACAGAGAGACTAACCTAATCAACCAAACCCACAGATTCTTTCATCTGCTGTTAGAACAAATGACACTGCCAGAGAGCGTTCAGAGAGAATATTGAGAGATCATGATGACGTAAGCAGAAATGCAACAGATTTGGGGTAAAGGTGGTACTTTTGTCCATATTTCAAATGGACTCAAAGCCTAAAGGAATAGAGGATGCTGGAGGTAACCAGTTATAGAGAGATAGTGTTATCAAGAAATTTTGGATTCCTGAATGATGGTCTGCAGCACTATCTATAAGCAGGGCTTCTGGCAATGGATAGGCTGCATTTAACAAAGGTTGGGAAAAGTGTCTTTGGAAGACATCTTCCTCAGGTCATCTGAAGGCCGAGGAAGACCAGTTATACTATACTATACTATACTATACTATACTATACTATACTATACTATACTATACTATACTATACTATACTATACTATACTATACTATACTATACAATACAATACAATACAATACAATACAATACAATACAATACAATACAATACAATACAATACAACAGCAGAGTCGGAAGGGACCTTGGAGGTCTTCTAGTCCAACCCCCCTGCCTAGGCAGGAAACCCTATACCGTTTCAAACAAATGGCTATCCAGCATCTTCCTAAAGACTTCCAGTGTTGGGGCATTCACAACTTCTGGAGGCAAGCTGTTCCACTGATTAATTGTTCTGTCAGGAAATTTCTCCTCAGTTCTAAGTTGCTTCTCTCCTTGATTAGTTTCTGCCCATTGCTTCTTGTTCTACACTCAGGTGCCTTGGAAAATAGCTTGACTCCCTCTTCTTTGTGGCAACCTCTGAGATATTGGAACACTGCTATCATGTCTCCCCTAGTCCTTCTTTCTATTAAACTAGACATACCCAGTTCCTGCAACTGTTCTTCATATGTTTTAGTCTCCAATCCCCTAATCATCTTTGTTGTTCTTCTCTGCAGTCTTTCTAGAGTCTCCGCATCTTTTCTACATCGTGGTGACCAAAACGGAATGCAGTATTCCAAGTGTGGCCTTACCAAGGCATCAGTTCTCAGAACCACATTGAAGCATAAGCCTGGAGGAAATAAACCTTACTTACAACAAGAAAGGGAATAGTAAAAGGGAAGAGTTGATCAGGAGTACTCTAGGAGATTTAGCAGGGAAACTTAAGAAGAGCACTATTATTAAAGGGTTGTGATGTTTGTACCCCCATGCATGGAGTATATAGGGAGTAAACAGGGAGAGCTTGAAGTCATAATATGGGGAAAGGGCACATTTGATCTTATTGCTATTTCTGAAACCTGGTGGGATGGAACTCCTCATTGGAATGTAGCACTTGAAAGATATAATTTGTTTAAAAGAAACAGACTCAGCAAAGGGGAAGAGGGAATCACATATATCGAAATGACTGCACTTCAACAGAAGTCCATGACTTCATGGATAAAAACCCTACTGAAAGCATCTGGCTGAATATTACGTGAAAAAGAAACAACATTGACATTATTGTGAGTCTGTACTATGTGTTGCTGAACTTTGTAATGGATATAGAAATAGATGCAACTTTCACAAATCAGAAACAGAGCAGGAAAAAAAATGATCCTATGATAATGAGGGATTACAACTGTCCTGACATCAATTGAGAATCAAACCTTGAGGCAATTGGGAGAGATCCAACCCTTGGCATGCCTTGCAGAAAGCTTAAATCATCCAAAACATATAGAAGGAAACTAGAAAGTAGTTGAACTGGAATTATTGACAAGAAAGAAACAGTTGAGGAAGTTGAAGGGACCATTCAAGAATTCACAAATTGTAGGTTGAGAAAACTAAAGGAAGTCAAATTAGTGTTATCTCTCTTGCTCTCTCTCTCTCTCTGTATATATGATTTTTTTAATTAAATATCAAATAAATTTAACATTAAACATGTAGAATCCACCCTGGCTGGATGCTGAGAAAGGAAAAAAAACCCAAGAAAACTGATAAATTTCCTCCCTTTTACATAACTGATCTACAAATTATAAACTTTCCCAACCCGATTTCACAAAAATGCTATATTAAATACAAATGCTCCAAGTGAGGGGATCTCTATCTGATAATCAAACCAACCCATGAACTGATCATAGTATATACATTTAAAAAAAGGGCGGGGGGGGGAACAGTCAACAGATTAGCCCAAATAACACACTAATCTTCAAATCCCTGTTAACTATCTGTTACAATCAGGGACGTGCAGTCAGGGGAGGCAGGGGAGGCAGAGCCTCACCACTGTCATCATGAAAAGAAAAAAAATGTAAAAGGAAAAAGGCTGAGCTAGTTGCTGCCAGAGTCACAGCAGATGACTCTGCTTAGTGCTTAACTGTTTAAAAAAGCCTCTAAAAAACTACAAGAGGAGGTGGGAGAACGAGGTACAGTCTGACTTTATGATCACTCGAGCAGAGCTAAGCAAGGGTTAAAAGCCGAAAAATTCCTGACGTAATGAGGCACCTCGTTCTCCTGCCTCCTGTGGAGAGCGTTTTTTTAGAGGCTTTTTAAACAGTTAAGCAGAGTCATCCACACGGTGACTCTGGCAACAACTAGCTCAGCCTTCAGCTCTTGTCTTTTTCCTTTTACATTTTTCTTTTCTTTTCATGATGGCAGGCAAGAGCAGAGTTGAAATCCTCTCTGAAACAGATGGAAAAGGTACGTGATTGCATGCAGAGCTATGTTGCCTTTACACACACACACACACACACACACACACACACACACACACCTGGATAAAAGTATATAAGTCCAGCTTCACTGATTACAAGTTTGAAAAGGCAACGTGGCTCCACCTGCAATCAAAGGCTCGGATCGGAAGGCAGCAGGGGAATGGGGAGGGGGTTATGGCAGAGGAGCTGTTTCAAGCCATTGGAAAATATATCCAATCCAACTTATGTGTTTGTGTTTGTTTGAGAGTGAGTGAGTGAGAGAGGAATCCAACTTCTCTGTGCGCATGTGTCTGTTTGAGAGAGGGGGGAGGGATGGAGAGAGGGAGGAAGGAGGGGGAGGGAGGGAGAAGAAAAAGAATGAAGTAAAACTTTTTTACAAAGGAGAAAAACAAATGCTGTCACTTTAAATCGGACCTAAGCATGCCTGGCTGTGGCGTTCTGTGAGTTGAAGTCCACAAGTGTAAAAAAATTTGAAACCCCTGTGTCAGTGCCTCACCAGCCATAAACCTCACCGCGCATCACTGGTTACAGTATTGTATTTAACATGTAGAAAGGTGACTTCCTAGTGTGAACTTGTTTTGGCTTTATCCTCTAAAACCAGATGAGGAAATATAATTTTTTATTATATTTCATTTACATTTTTTATTATTTATTTTTGAAAGATGTCCTGATGGATGGTGTGCAGACCCAAGAGTTCAAAATAAATAGGGTTGGAAGCGTAGAAAATATTAAACTAACTGCTCTGTGCAAATATCTCAGATGTGATTCAGCTGCTGTACTTATAATTTCTTTACGCTTCTCTGCAATTATCAAGTTGGTACAATATCCTGGTCTAACCAAGAGATGGCAGAGGAGGTTTACCAAAGCAGTAATGCTCGTTTTGCTCTATTTGGGGGGGAGTTAAAGCACAAAATTGCATCAATCTACATCAAACCATTGTGCACAATTAATTGAGATTAAGTCCCATTAAACTGAACTGTGTACCTGTACATACTTTGAAGGATGTTCAAACAAGAAATCAGCCATTGCAGCTCAGAAAAACATAGTGCACCTTATATTTGCCTGACAGATGAAGCACAAAGTACCACTCTACAAAGTACCGCTCTGCAAAACTTTAGAAAGACCACACTTGGAATATTGCATCCAGTTTTGGTCACCCCATTCTAAAAAAGATGTTGAGACTTTGGAAAGAGTACAGCGAAGAGCAACAAATATGATTAGGGACCTGGAGACTAAAACACATGAAGAATGAAAAGAAGGACTAGGGGTGACATGACAGCAGTATTCCAGTATTTAAGGGACTGCCACAAAGAAGAGGGGGTCAACCTATTTTCCAAAGCACCTAAAGGCAAGACAAGGAACAATGGATGGAAACTAACCAAGGAGAGAAGCAACCTGGAACCAAGGAGAAATTTCCCAACAGTGAGAGCAATCAACCAATGGAATAGCTTGCCTCCAGAAGTTGTGGGTGCTCCATCACCGGAGGCTTTCAAGAATAGACTACACAACCCCTTGTCAGAAATGGCATAGGATCTCCTGCATGAGTAGGCAGTTGGTTTAGAACAGTGGTCACCAACTGGTGGTCCATGGACCATTGGTGGTCCACGAGAAAATTTTGGTGATCCACAGAAAAATTATTTGCATTTTTTATATTGCACTAAATTAGGGGTCCTCAAACTATGGCTGCTGGGACGGATACATGCAATGAACGTTTGTGTTGCTGCAGAGTCTCCAACGTCGGAGTCTTTTTGTGCAGGTCGGAGGGGGGAGAAATTCCGACTTGGAATCCACTTTAGCCTCCTAATGTGGGGCTTTGGGGGTGAAGGCTGGAGGGGAAGTGTCACTGGTGGCAAAGAGCCGGAGGGCCTTGTTCCAGTGAGACTGCATCATGGCCTGGAACTGGCTGACCATCTCAGCCCTCTGAGCCTCTAGGTGCTGCTACCTGGTCTTGCACTCCTGCAGGTCTTCCCTCTGCTTGTAAAGCCTATGTTCGTAGTCCTCAGTGAGGTGTTTCCGCTGAGTCTCCTTCTTGGTCAGATCCAATTTGAACTGAGCCAGTTGTTTTGCCAGCTCTTTCTTGTGGTGGCTGCTTAGCTCCAACAAACTGCTTCCTGTTGGGGTCCTAAGGAGTGTGTGAGAAGGGAGGTGTGGTAGAGGCTGGTGAGGCACCCCTTGACGTCAGTGACATCGAGTTGGCTACGCCCACCCAGTCACATTGCCACCTAGCCACACCCACCCACGCACCCAGTCATTAGGCAGATCATATTAGTGGTCCACGAAATTTAAAATTATGAATGTAGTGGTCCCTAAGATCCGAAAGATTAGTGACCTCTGGGATAGAAGACCTCAAAGATCCCTTTTAACTCTGTTATTCTGTTATTCAACCACTGTACAGGTTATCCTTGGTTGAGGACCACATTTGGGACCAGAATTTCTGTTGCTAAGTAAGACAGTTGTTGAGTCATGGCTGATTTTATGACCTTTTTTGCCATGGTTATTAAGAAAATCTTTGCAGTTGTTAAGTGAATCATATTGCTAACATCAGAAAAAGGAAACAGATCATGTATAAAACATTTTTCAACCAAATGGATACCCACACAACTTTTTCAATAAATACCTGACTACTATAGCACAACCAACATAAGCTGTGAAAAGAGTACTCTGCCATACATCAAAAATGTCTCAGAAATCACCAACAGACTATTACAACCACGTGGCATCACCATAGCACACAAACCAACGAAAGCCCTCCAAATTATCCTAAGTAAATCAAAATACCCCAGAAGGAAAAAAAATAGGACTTATTTACAACATAAGCACTAACAGCCCCTTTGTAGGATGAGGGTAGAAGATTAGCCGAGCTCTGCCATGAACACTAGCTAACAATCAGAAGACATGATAAAAATTCCCTACTTTTACAATACATGAACAGACTTAACCAGAATTTCAACTGGGAAAATGATCATCCTATATTGAGACAAGTCCAAAAATGCTAGAGAACTTTTGGAAACTCAAAGACAAATCAGTTGTCAACAGGCACATAGTGATAAATAAAATCTATGTGCTATTCAAAAGAGACAATCAAAAAAGCCAAAAAGAAACAAAAAGACCACACCATGTCCTCACCTGCAATCAGTCAGATGAGCAGAGATTAATATTAAGATGAACACTAGATCATAACCAAGTAGTAAACAATACTCCAAATAAGAGAACTAATGACTTAGTCTTAGACAAAACAAGCTAACAGTAAACACCCCAACCAAAGAACTTCCAAGAGGACTGCCACCAACTCTGACAGGGCAAGCCAATAGGATATAAAATGAGAGCAAACTCACTCCCTACTATCATTGTAGTTGTTTACCTAGTTTGGTAATGAAACGTCAGACAGCACCAAGGACTCCACAGTTCAAACCTGAACTACATATGTTCTTTTCTTTTCTTTTCTTTTCTTTTCTTTTCTTTTCTTTTCTTTATACAAGTGTTTTCCTGGCAGGAGGAAAACTGGAACTGATGGGAAAAACTTCACCTGTTAGTTTTGACATATCAAGTCTAAGAGACGTAGATAAATTTCTAGGTCACAAAGTGGCTGGTTTCACACAACATTACTTTAATGCGTTTGGCTAATTTGTGACTTACCTGCGCATAATGGACCCAACCGTTTAATATTACAATGGCACTGAATGAGGGGGATTTATGAACAGCCCCTCCTGGTTGCAGCCATTGTAGTGTCCCTGTGATTGCAAGTTGTGTGCTTAGCAACCAGCTTGCACTTACAACGGCTGCTATGTCCCACAGTCAAGTGATTACTATTTGTAACCTTCCCTGCCAGCTTTCAGTAAAGTCAGTGGGGAAGCCAGCAGGGAAGATTGCCCTGATAAGTTGCTCCTGCTTTTGCCACTTTTTCTCCTGAGGAACCCCTGAGCAGCATAGTGAATGTGGGCCCCAGGTAGGCAAACAACTCCCAGCCACACTCACAATGCAATGTGTACCCCCCACTGCTTTCCACACTCACGCTGCATATCCCCCAACCTTGCTGCATTTGTGCTGTGCCCCACTACCTTCTTTCCTTGTCTGAACCAGTGGTGGGTTCTTGATCCTGTTGCAACCAGTATGGTGCAACGGGTCCCGGCGTCCCCCACATGCACGGGCCCAGCGTGCACATGCATCCTTACTCCACAACACCTCCGTGACGCCTCTGTGACACTCCAGCTGCTTGGTGGAGCATCGTGCAGGGGCCGTGCACTCTGTGCGTGTGCGCAGAAGCGCCAAAGAGCTCAAATACAGGTAAGGAGCTCAAGCGGGTGGGCCTGAGCACTGTACCAGAATGGTACTTGGTGCTCCCGGCAGGCACCGGTACGCCCGTACCGGGGCGTACCGCCTGCAACCCACCACTGGTCTGAACATACTCCATAGCATTCACATGCGCTCTGGCCTGCTTGCGAGCAGGCCTGACTTGCAATTTCCTGTCAGATTCTCCATTGATTTTGCTTGTGAGTCAGCAGGAACTTGCAAGCCCCAATCATGTGAGGTCCTCACTTAACAACCACAATCCTCACTTAATGAAGGCAATGGGGATTGCTGGGATTGCCATTGCTAAGCAATGCAGTCATGTAACATTGCACTTCATGTCTGCATTACTTTGCTACGGAAATCCTGATCTCAGTTATCATCATTAAGCAAAAACTATATGTATGTTGTTTGAGAGCCAGTTTGATGCATTGTTAGTCAGTTTGGTCTAAGATAGGGGTCAGCAACCTTAAACACTCAAAGAGCTATAAATGTCCTAACCAAACACTCCCTGTTGAGCCAACTGGAGGTCCAGCTCCTCTACAATAGAATCTCCTCATACCGTGGAGTCCTTTCTCCTCTGCCAACTGGAAGTCTGTTTCCCCCACCATAGTCTCCTCCTAGGACAGCGTTCTTTTTCCTCTACCTGTCCTAAACAAAAGCCCTAATCCTAATCCTATCAACTGCGGAGCTGACCGGCAACAGCAGTGGTGGGATTCAGCCAGTTCGCACCACTTCAGGAGAACTGGTTGTTAACTTTCTGAGCAGTTTGGTGAACTGTTGGGAAAAATCATTAGGGCAGAGAACCAGTTGTTAAATTATTTGAATCCCACCATTGGGCAACAGGGAGCTGGAACAGAGGGATGAAAGAGCCGCATGCGGCTCCAGAGCCACAGGTTGCTGACCCCTGGTCTAAGGCATCTGGCTATAAAGCAGGAGACCTTGCATTCACGTCCTCCCTTAGTCATGAAAGCCAGCTGGATGACCTTTCACTAGTCATTGTCTCTCAGCCCAACCCACTTCATAGGGTTATTGTGTGGGGTGGGTGGGGGTGGGGGTGGGGGTGGGGAAACAGGGGGAGGAATTTATATTGCATATGTTCACTGCCTTGAATTATTTGTAAAAATAATAAAGGTGGGATGCAAATAAAAATACATTTGTGTTTTATAAACTGAGGCAATTTTAAACATTGTTAATGATTCAGTTAACCATAGATAATATAATATAGGAGCAGAGTCTCTGTATTCTCCATCTTAAGATTCACATTTAAGAATGTCTACATTGTTATCTCTTGACTAGAAAAATCTGGATGACAGCTGTCAGCAGAGAAACAGAAAATACTTTCCTCTTTTTTGTTAACTCATGGTCACCCAAATGCAAACATCCCGTTTGTAGCCCAGATATAGGAGGCCTACACAATTTATTAATTCATGGCTGGCATGAACCATGGATCCTCTACTTACCTAAACAAATGTACTAAATTAAGAAATTGAGGGAAACCTCAGTTTACTAGGGGACAGGCATATTTGACAGTATTTAAACAGTTTTGTGATGACCAGCTGGTTTCTACTTCCTCTTTGTCTATGATTCCTATCTTAAAATGAAGCTGAAAAAAGCAGAACACAATCTGCAATAGAAACATGGGGGGGGGGGGAGAGACCAAGGCTGGTGGAAATTAACCTTAAAGGGATAAGTACAAGATTTATTTATTTGTTGCAAATATTAAAGGGCAGTGAGGAAGGAGCTAGCTACCCAAGCAAAGTTTACTATTTTGTCTGTTTAAGGATATAATGTCCGTTCAGCTAGGCTTACGAGCCAATCTGATCCATTTTGGGCTTCCTTTTATGGGATCTGCTTGATTCCAGGAGCAATTAAGCCAGGAAATCCAATTTTCCTCCTCCTTTTGTGGCACAACCCAGGCCTAACAAAAGGGAAGGATATTTGAACCAATTGTAAGGAGCCAACTCAGACTTTTCTGACGTGTTTTTTCCTCTTCAACCCCAAGCTCTAACCTAACAAGTTTGAGCACGTCTACCCAGAGAAAGGAGGAAGTAGCAGTTTTGGGAACAACTGGTTTAGATTTTCACAACCAGGAAAAAGGTGCTGGGAATGGTGGCACTCTTGGAAGGAGAACATGTTTATTTGCAAATGTTTGCTGATCAGTAGATATTTGTCTGCTCCAAAGAAAAAAATGTGATTAATTTTTTGAAGCTGAATAATATTCCTCATACTGGGGGAAACTATTAAAGTACAGTACAGTACAGTAAAATAACTTGCACATTTATCATGAGTAACAGTCTAAACAAGCCCCAAATGTACCAAGCTCCTAATCCAACATGAGATCTTGAAACCCAGGTCAATAGGGTTACAGCACCAGCAGCTGCTTAGCGGGTCATGGCTTGTTCCTCTGTCTCTTCTAAATGTCAGCTGCGATGATATTCTTAATTAGACTCTAACCTCATTCATATTGTTGCACTGACCTTTTGAGGCTCAGACACCTCTTTCTTGTTAATTAGTAACTTCTAAGCCAGGGCTTGCCCTAACTTCAGCATAAAGCAAAATCAGAAGGATAGTTGCTAAAGCACTGTTAGCTGATCTGTTGTGGCCTAGGCCGAGAAGGACTTTGAGCTGAATTCCTTTTGGCTGTTATCTATAGAAAGGGTGTCTGGTGACTTTACTGTTTGTGATGATGTGTTCTATAGTACCAAGCCTAACAGGTTTTTCCCTCTATTTTACCACCATTGTCCCATACATAAGGAATGAAGTAGAATAAAATGAAACATTATAGCTCAGTTCCAGAAACTGCATGTTAGATCGGGTAAAGGAGGGATAAAAGGCTTCAATAAACAACAGCTCTTTATTGCAAGTCAAGTAAACATCTGGCTGAAGAATGGTCGGGCAGCATCCCCTTTTAAAGGGATCTGTCAGACTTCTTGACCAATGACATTCAATCTTTGTTCCTGCCGGAACAGAGGACCTTAGTGGAAACCTCTTGCAGTCTGTCAGCAGGGGTGGGGGGGATATCGAACACTGCACTTATATCTGTAGGTCAGGGGTGGGTTTCAGGTGGTTCGCGGCGGTCCCCGCGAACCGGTTGGTCGGCGAACCCGGAAGTAAGTAACTTCCGGGAACGCCAAAGGATCCACCCGCCCGCCCGCGTTTCTTACCCGGTTTTGACGAGTTCTGCGCTTCCACGCATGCGCAGAACGCATACAGCGCCTGCACGATCCTCCAGGAGCAGCTGGAGCATCACACAGGCACTAGTACGCATGGGTGCACTGCCCGCGTGCACGAGGATGCCGCCGGCCCCGTTCCAACCGAACCGGTTGGAATGGGGCGAGAAACCCACCCCTGCTGTAGGTCATATTAGAAAAACATTAGAACATTGGAGGAATTTAACATGCAATTTTAAAGCGTTTAATTCTAATTCACCAGACAGCAAAACTTGCTCTTCAATTCACCACAGAGGCTTTAACTTTCACTTAGTTTAGTTGATGTGAATAGGATTTAATTTATTTGCACGCTTACAGGACCGTATGGCGAGGCAAAAGATTTGTGTTTCATCAGTATGTTTGGAACAGTAGCTGATAAATTATCATAAAATATGCTTACAATTAATTATATAGCAATCATAAGTTACTAAAACTTTTAATGAATTTTGCAATCAGTCAATGCAAAAATCCAACTCCACTCTACTGAAGTACCGTATTTTTCGGAGTATAAGATGCACCGGAGTATAAGACGCACCAAGATTTTGAAGAGGCAAATAAAAAAAAAAGTTTTTGCACTCTGCAAACTTCCCAAAAATGGCCCTTTTTTTGCAAAAATGGGCCCATGTTTTTTTTTTTCAAAAAAAGGGCATGAATAGCCTTTAGGAGGCTTGTAGAGTGCTTCTGTGGAGTGGAGGCCCCCAAAAGTAGAAAACAGCCATTTTTTTTGCAAAAACTGGCCCATTTTTTGTCAAAAAAAGGGTATGCATAGCCTTTAGGAGGCTTATAGAGTGCTCCTAGGGACTGGGCAAAATACAGAAAAAAAACCAAAAAATGACCTGTTCTTCACTCATTTCTGTCCTCCCCAGCCCCCAGGAGCACACTGGAAGCCTCCTAAACGCTATGCACAGCCATTTTGGTGAAGGGGCGGGGTTTCAGGAGGCAAAAAATGTTGTATTCAATGTATAAGATGCACCCAGATTTTCACCCTCTTTTTTGAGGGAAAAAGTGTGTCTTATACTCTGAAAAATATGGGTATATCTTCTGTCTTCCTCTTAAAGTTCTGAAAAAAAGCATTGTTTTCACTTAATGGCTAAAACTAGCCAATGTTGAGTTCAATAAACCTCAGAGGAAAGGTATTCTGTTGCTAGGTACTACTATGGGGGCAATATGTTGACACTATAAACCACTTAGGGCTGTAAAGCACTACGAAGCAGTATATAAGTCTGTGCTATTGCTATTATGAAAGCCCATTAGAAGATCCAGAATATTTAGTAAGCAGAGAGTCTTCCAGCAAATCTTGTCATACTCCTGTGATTAGTTATTGATACTCCAGTTATAAAAATCATAGTGAAAATATTCGGGATCCTTCCAGCCCTTTTTAGTATGGCACAGGAATTGCCAAATCTAAAAAAAAAATATTTTAATGGCAATAACAAAGATATTATGTAGTGTCTGCTAAAATACTTTTCTAAATATTCATCAATCCCAAGAAGAGGAATTCTGGTCTCAATTGTATCTTAATCTTTTAAATCTTCTGAATCAGTGTACATATTTGAATCCAAAAAATTCCAGCTTTTTATACATTCCCCCAAACATATTAAAATTACCTTTCTTGTGGTTCTCACAGCCAACATAAATTTGAAGCGCCTTTATACATTTTAGATAATTTTTCCAGTATCATATACCAACAGTACATGATTTTGTAAAAAATATATTTAAAAATAAAAGTGTAAATTTCATTCTTTCAATCATATATTTTCCATTGTTTGATCTATATAACAAAAAATATAACCCACTTTATTATACATTCTTTCATTTGTTCTTCTGTTTCAAATGTCAATACAGAAAAAGCTCATACATTTTAGCAGTCATGTTTATCAAAATCAGTCATACAATGTTCAATACCATAAACACTTTTGTCTATTTTAAATCTTTTGATAAAAGTAAATAAGAAAGCCATTGGCAACTATGTTTGTCTGCCATCCGTCCTCTTGATTTTATATTGTACAGTATTCCCCTTGACAAAATTCTAGTATCTTACAATAAGCCATTTTGTTTGCTATTATTTCTTGTCTATAAAATGCTTCTTGTGCTAAGAGCCACCAAAGTGTCTTTAGGTACTACCTGGATATGTATCTATTCCATGTTTCCAACGTAGCACATCTAACGTAATGATTTTTCAAATGCAAATTAACTTTGATTTTATCATGCCAAAGTATTCATGCCACCCTAATCTCCAATCATGTCTTTCCAATTCCAAAAGCCTTCCTTTTCTCAGTAGCACCCGCTCTTTCGTCCACAGCAAATAGCAAGCTTCAAAGTACGAACTCAAATTTGTAGAGAGTAGATTTTAGGAGGAACTCTTCTATTCTATTGCCTCTTCCTAACAGGTAGCAGCGTCCTTCAGGTTTTCCTGTTCTATAATCTCCCAGGACTTAAAATGGACACTTAATATTAGAACCATCATTAAAGAGACACAAGAAGGAATGTTCTTCCTGCATCAGCTCAGAAAGTTGACACTGCCCCAGGAGCTGCTGGTAGTTTTACAGAGGAATTATTGAGTGTGTCATTTGTACTTCTATAATTGTCTGGTTTAATATAGCAACTAAACAGGACAGGTACAGTGGATACTTAAAGCTTGCAGAAAGAACAATTGCAACCGGCCTGCCTTCCATAGAAGATCTATGTATTGAACTGTTCAGGAGGGCTTAGAAAGTATTGAGAGACACCCACACACACACACACATCCTGGACATAAACTATTTCAATTCCTGCCCTTGGGATGGCGCTACAATAAATTCCACGCACAAACAACTAGAAAGGGATACTTTTTTCCCTCGCACCATCAATTGGCTGAACACCTATTCTCAAAGTGTTATCCAATGTTTATGTATACAGTATTTACCTTTGTAGTATGGCTGCAGTATAATCATTTATCCTTATTATCTTCTTTATTCACCCCTCTTCAGAGGTGGTATTCAGCAGGTTCTGACCAGTTCTGAAGAACCAGTAGTGGAAATTTTGAGTAGTTTGGAGAACCGGTAAATAGCACCTCTGACTGGCCCCACCCCCATCTATTCTCTGCCTCCCGAGTCCCAGCTGATTGGGAGGGAATGGGGAGTTTGCAGTATCCTTCCCCTGGCGTGGGGCGGGAGATTTTACAGTATCCCTCCCCTGCCATGCCCACCATGCCACACCCGCCATTCCCACAGAACTGGAGTAAAAAAAATTGAATCCCACTACTGCCCCTCTTATTTGGATGATGATGATTCTATTGCTTTGCATGTACACTTGAGAGCTTCTTCACTGGAGACAAATTCTTTGTGTCTGATCACACTTAGCCAAATAAAGAATTCTAATTTTAATCCTATTCTAAATTACGTAAATACAATCATTCTCCTTCCTTTCATCTTGTAACATCTTATATTGTGTTTTTTCCTTTGCCATCCGTATATGTGTGTGTGTGTGTGTATGTGTGTTGTAGTTTCTTCCATCTTAATATATCTTTTTTTATTGAACAGCAATTCTCAAAACCTGACAAAGTGATGTTTCAGCTACAAAATTCTATTTCAATAGTCTTAGGTAATATATTTTCTAATTACTATAAAATATTTTGAAAGAACATTTGTACTTTTAAAAAACATGTCATTAGTAGTACAAAATCTAACTATTTTGAATTATTACCTATTTTATAGTAAGTTAATGCTGCTGTTTTAGCAACAAAAATAAAAATATGTTAATCAAGTTAGGAATTAATTACCCAGGTAACAATATTTACAAAATATCAGCAAAATCAATGATGTGCCTGCCTGTCCTTATCGTTTTTCAAACTATAAGGACAAGTTTTCAAACTTGAAAACTTAATATAACCTAGTATTTTGGGTAAACAAAATTTAAGACACTCATAATTTTAACCCAATATTGATAAATAATTGGAACAGAAATAAAGAAAGGAAAAGGCTATAATTGTTGTCACCAAAGGTGAAGATTTATTAGGGTTGGCATTTGGGTTTTACATCTGTGAGTGATATGGACTGTATATATTGTATACACAGTATATATGGCAGTTAGTTCTGCTATTATTGTATATCCTCCACCTCTCAATTAAATATTGTTGGAATTCTATCCTTCTTCCAATGTTGAACAAAATTTATTCTCACTTCTGTAAGTATGTATTTTATTAAATTATGTTTTTTCTTGAGATCATAAGAAGAAAATTTGTGATTTCATTTCAAATTTAAATTCTAAGATTTTCTGCAATACACTATTTTAGTGTCTTTCCAGTACTTTTGAGATTTTTTTTACATTGGCCACCACATATGATAAAATGTTCTTTCTGTTTCACAATCTAACAATTATTATTGTAAGATTCTGTTAATATGGTTTGAGCCTTATGTTCAAATTCAAAGCTTTCTGTGGAAATATTTGTTTAAAACTCAACAATCATTTAAAGACAATATCCACATTAGCACTATATTAAATACACGAGATGAATTAACCAACATTTACCCCAAACTTACTAATCACAACCTGGGGACTCTTCATGCCAGAAAAATCCAGGAATGTTAATTTGAAATGTAGGGAAGCTAAAGTGTATGGAACTTGTCCTACTCCATCTGCAGTATTTTCTTCTTCTTAGTCTTCATCGATGTATGGAGGAATAAAATACAGACCCAAAGAACACAGGGAAAGATTGCTTTCTTCCCAACCCATTTTCAGGGTGTTTGATCCTAAATGAACTATTTTTAATCTATCATTACAGTCAGAGCCGAGGTGGCGCAGTGGTTAAATGCAGCACTGCAGCACTGCAGGCTACTGCTAGATCAGCAGTTCAGCGGTTCAAATCTCACCGGCTCAGGGTTGACTCAGCCTTCCATCCTTCCGAGGTGGGTAAAATGAGGACCCGGATTGTTGGGGGCAATATGCTGACTCTCTGTAAACCGCTTAGAGAGGGCTGAAAGCCCTATGAAGCGGTATATAAGTCTATTGCTATTGCTATATAACTGTTGATATTAGGCTACTGAGGCACTAGCCAAAATATCTGCTGTTGCTTGCTGGTACTAATACTGACTTCAATTCCCTGAGTTGAGTGGCATCAAACTAAATGGTTACCTTCCCATAGGTACAACCAGACTAGTTGGGCATTTATGCAGTGATGTCCCAAAGCACATATTTCTTTTGTTTTAAAGCAAAATTTAAAAAAATATCACTCGAAACTTTTAGCACACTGAAATAGTTTCAATAGAACGGAACATACTTCCTGAGTTCACAAGGCCATTACACTTTCCACTTTCACTCTCTGTAACTTTGCATGCTTCACTGAGTTAGCTCAGTGTTAGACTCAAGCAATTTTGATTTAGAATGGTTTTCATCACTTGCTTTAATAAAAGGGTAGTGATATTGTTTTATGGGAAAAGGTAATTTCTTAAACTTTAATTTTTGTTAATTTTATTAACTGATGGGCTGATGGTGAAATAAATTATACGAAGTTACCATGGCTTGTGAGATATTGTGGAATATTGCTTGCTTAAGAGCAGCTATTTATGTTAGAAATTAAAAATCAATACTTACATTCAGCCTTGAATTCCTACTTAAAAATACAACACTACAGTTTCTCAATTATTAGTTAAAACTAGAAAGATTTTAATAATAGAATGTGACCTATTCACAATGCTAGAAAAGATAGTTGTATGCAAATTATGGCTGCTAATAGCTTTTTCCTGTTACGAAGTTTAGGTTGTTGACATAACAGCATGAATAAGTTACAATGAGATACATTTATACCTGTATTGTAATAAAACAGTAAGACCCTTTTTTCATTATAAAATTGCTTAATTGACTAAAATCTCATTTAATTAACTGGACTATTTTCTTATATTGAAAAGTTATAGGTCCATTCACTTACGATTAAACTAGACAGTACTGAAGTCAGTCACTCTGAATGTAGATTAACATGGTTAACATCAGCTTTACCTCATCATTGTTATTCTACACATAAAATTGTTTTGCGTTGTTCAAAAATGTGTCATAGTTTTGCCTTCAAAGGATTTGTTTTATTGTCAAATTATTCCAGCCACAAATTATAGATTTAAACAAACTAGAGAAAATCATGATTCAAGTAACTGACTACAGCCAAGTTTCATACTGTAATTATTACTGTACACATTTCTGTACAAATGACAGTACAAATCAGATTACTATAACATAATTTATAATTTAATAGAAGAGTTTTTAATGATAAAGAAGGCTGTTTTCATCTGTAACAGTTTACAAATGATAAAAATTAACTTAGCCAAATTTAAAAGCATTTGTGTGCTAAAATATTGCACAAATGTTTCACATCTGTGGTTGTTGCAATCTTCAGAGTTGTCAGTTGACCGTTGTAGTTAAACTGTTTGCTTTAAAAAAAAAACATGTTTTATTAACAGTTATTGCAATACCACATGCAAACTGTTAATTTCACCATCTCATGAGCCACATAAGTATTGAACTATCTTATATAGTTGTGTCTAATATATATAATTTTACAGGAACAGAATTTGAAAAGCCAGAATGTTCACAAATAATTTATAGTTACCCTGAACAGAATAGTCTCTTGAGACCAAAAGCTAAAATATGCCTGGATTTGGTAACAGTGCCTGAATTCACACTGGAATAAACTATAAAACTGTTGGGTTTTTTTTTGAATTTGTACAATGTGTGAACCAACTCAGGAATGGCTTAACAGTAAGATACAAAACAATTATGGCCTATTCACAAAACTATGATTATTTTACATTTAAGTACTAATAAATAGTTTATGTTTAGAATACAATATGCAATCTTAGCCAATGTGACAAAATCAGCTACCAGGTTTTATACTGGTTTCATACTACATCATTGGAGCACCTTTGTATATGCAATTAAAAAAAAAAAAACCAGAAGGCAGCAATGTCAATTCACTGCTATTTGCAAATTAAAGGGTCACTTTATTTTACTAAGGTAGGAATTAAACAGCACTCAGGATAGGTTTTTTGCATTTAATATGTAGGCCTATTTCTTATATT
This sequence comes from Thamnophis sirtalis, assembly GCF_051295495.1. NCBI lineage: Eukaryota > Metazoa > Chordata > Lepidosauria > Squamata > Natricidae > Thamnophis > Thamnophis sirtalis. Next base: position 129,891,029 of record NW_028261383.1, read on the forward strand.
GGGGGTGGCCTGGTGACTCAGAGGTTGACACTAGACTTGTTAGCTGGAAAAGCTGGCAGCCTTGGTTTGAGAGCCAAGCACCATACAACAGGTGAGCTACTGCCAACCTAGCAGTTTGAAAGCATGCAAATAGGTACCATTTTGATGGGAAAGTAATGACCATGGAAATGTCTTCTGACACAGCTGGCTCAATGGCCTTGAAATGGAGATGAGCACCACTCCCAGAGTTGGCAATGACTAAGGAAGCAAAATCCACAGGGATTTCTTTACCTTTACCTATTTCTTATTCATATTTTTAAATGTAACACAACACTCCAGTGTCACATATTAATCATTTTTATTTTTATGCAAGATAGAAAAGGATTGTACTGATTTGAAAATTTTTCATAATAGCCAAATACTGTTTCTGCTCATTCCTTTTATTAGTTTTGTTAACCATTTTGATTTGTACAGCTCTATTCTGCATGTATTTGAAAAGTACCATACACAAATGGTTGGAGAACGCTAATTCTTTTTAGGCCACCCACTAAAATGGTTAATACGCTAATATTTTCCTTTTCCTGGAAGGCGAGACTTTTGAAGACTTTACCTAAGAAGCAGAGAAAAGACCCCTCTAACTTCAGCCTACATTCTTTATCCCAGGCAACTGCATTACCAAGTATCCTCGACCTCCCTCTCCACCTGTAGTTTTCCAACCAGCCGTTACCACTCGTACATTTTATCTTTATAGGCAATTTACACAACATTGATCCACACAAATTCCTATTTCCCACCACTCAGCCAATTCCTTTCCTTTCTTCCCACCTTCTAAAATCTAAACGAAATCTCAAACAGAAAACGCCTACATGTGTTCGATTTCTTCTGACCCGGAAATACTTATGGGGTTATTATTCCGGCCGTTTTATAAAACGCGGCCCAGTCAGAATCAAACACGAACGAGTCCCTTCCAATACGCATGCGCACTACAAAACGGGCAGCCTTACTAGATGCCACGTTCCAAAGGCGAGAGGTGAAATGCAATAGAGGAAGAGGTAGACTCTGTTTAAGCTTCACCAAGCAACCAATCAAAGGCGGTCGAACAACGGCACGAGAGCGGCGCTAGTACCCAATGGAAGCCAACTAAGAAGTCTGACAAGCCAATCCCAGTTGGCGGAACGCAGAAAACTCTCCGGGTTGTCCGGTGGTGGAAGGAACTGTGACGTTGGGTTTCTTGGCGGCCAATCACGAAATGAGGGCGGCCCCGGGGCTCGACGCCAAGTCAATGAGAAGTAACTCGGAGGACGCTGGAAGTGGCCAATAGGCGGTAGTCTCGGCGGGGCAAGGGCGGGTTTATAAGTGGGAGGCGGGGTTCGGGCGTCCTCTTTCGCGGTGCTTTCTTGTTGCTCGGTCTCTTTGCCTGGAGATCCCGTCGCTGTCGTCGCTTTCCCTGCCGCCATGAAACTCCTCCGTTTTTTCGCTCCGGTGCTGTGCTTGCTGTGGCTGGGCCAAGCTTCCCTCGCCGCCGACCTGGAGGAAGAAGAGGGCGTGCTGGTGCTGAAGTCCGCCAACTTCGAGCAAGCGCTGGAGCAATACCCCAATATCCTGGTGGAGTTCTGTGAGTGGGGAAGGGGCGTGGGCGGCGGAGCGCGGCGCTGGGGGGTGGTGGGGCGTGAGGGGTCCCCCAGCAGAGCCTTCCGCGGCTTTGGGGCGAAGGCGGCGTTAGCCCTCCCCCCTTTCTCTCAGCTTGTCGATCAGAAAGGTCGGTGGTTCGAATCCCTAGTACAGGTCTCCTGCGTGAGCAGGGGGGTTGGACTAGATGACCTCCAAGGTCCCTTCCAACTCTGTCATTGTTTTACTGGAAGAGGCTCCGGTGGCTTTCCGCGGGGTGTACTCTTCCGACGGCTCTCGGCCGCCGGACGCTGCAAACGGGTTTTGCGCTGATTCTGGCCTTTTAAAAACTGCCCCCAAGGCGCCGGCTTAGTGTTTAGCTTGCAAATATCCTGGCAACCTTGACTGTGGGTGACTTACTGGCTTTGCACGCACCAGGTGAAGATCAATGGGCTTTCCCAGAGCGGAGAGAAGGTAGTAAGGCCTGCGCGAAGTACTACCGTATAGGAGGAAAGTGCGTGGAAAGAGAAAAGGGGTGTGCCGCTTAAGGGAAGACGTTGAAAGTGAAGCGTCAGGCGTGCCCGTGGTAGTTGTGTGTTCCCCGCAGAACCTTTATATGCTGTTGACGGATAGGAAAAAAAATTAAAGAATTAGCAGTAACACGAAATATACGACAACAGAATGCCTTTTATAAAGAGAATTACAAATTCTGGTTTAAAGTGTCTAGAGCAGTGGTTCCCAATCTTTTTTTGGCCATGCCCCACCTAAACATCTTTAAAATCCTGATGCATCCCCTGCACCCTATAATTCTTACTTTACTCAAAAAGTGAACTCTACTCACGTGGAGGAGGCTTAAAAGACCATTAACAAGGTTTAAACAAGGTTCAAATTGCCTCCCCATGTGGGCCACACGTTGGGAATAGCTGGTCTATAGATAGCATTTCCCCCCTAATTTTCTTAGTACTGTCTTAGTTGCAAGAAAACTGTCCTTTCTTGCTGCTCTAAGCCCACGTTTTAATTTTGTGAGACGTGACTCTCCACATGTAGAAGGCGTGAGGCATGGTGTAATTCCTAACTCACTCATGCTCATTTCCTTCATAAAATAGTTGCACTTTTTGCTGCTTACCTTTGAAAGGGGCGGGGGAGTAAAGCATCCTACTTCCCCCTTCACTATTAACTAAAGTTCACAGTAGTGTTAAAAAGCCTAGTTTTTCAAGTATTTGTCACCGTCAATGATTTCTGAAGTACTTTAATGTTGGCACACAGCTTTAGCAGGAATTGTTTACAATGTGAGAGCTAGGATACCAAGCATTTTGTATGAAGAGTCTGTTGTGGCATTTTAAAGTTGAATGATGTACCTCAAACATTTCTTTTTGGCATTTGTTTTTAAGGGCAATTTTCCTGTGTTTTCTAGTATTTCAATGTTCTTTTCCACAGATGCACCGTGGTGTGGTCACTGTAAAGCTTTGGCACCTGAATATGTGAAAGCAGCAGCAAAATTGAAGAGTGAAAACTCTGAAATCAGATTGGCTAAGGTAGATGCTACAGAAGAATCTGAACTTGCCCAGCAATTTGGTGTTCGAGGTTATCCTACTATCAAATTCTTCAAGAATGGAGATAAGTCTTCTCCCAAAGAATACACAGGTGAGAGTACCATGAAGCTGTTAAAGAATTGTAATTTTCCTCAGAGGACTAACTGGACAATAGAACCAAAGATTAACTGGGTTTTCTACAGGAGGATAACTAATAAACATTTGTTGCATCAGAAAAACTATATGATGCTTTAGATTTAGATATCTTTAGATCTAAAGATTTGAATGCTTTAGATTTTAGATATCTTTTTCCAGGATCATGAGCTTACTCCTGGGAATAGAAACACCCAAGTATAAAGAGTTGTAAATATTCTGTTTATTCCAAAGATCATTTTTATTATTGAATCTGAAGGATTACAGTGCTATAGTTTGAAACAGTGTTAAGAGATTGGCTTTTAGTTTTAATTTTTTCATATCAGACTTTGGTTCGAAAGCCCCATCAAAAGCATGCTACTGGTAACTTTTATACCCTTTGTCCTTGCATGTTGAGCTGTCAAATATTTTGTCCATTAGTCATCATCTTTACTATAATTAGTACATCTATAATTACTATCTTTTGTAGATTGCTACAGGAGACTTATGCAGCTGTTTTGGGCCTCTTGTTATACTTTTGCTGTATCACAATCGGACTTGCTATTTACAAAACTTTTGCTTCTAAAATGTTTTATGTTTGGCTTTGTGTAATTAAACAAAGCATAGTCCTTTATATATAATTACACTTAAAGTTAGTAACTCTATTGAATGTGATGGTGACATAGCTGTAAAATGTTACCTATTACACTTGCTATATAGTGCAGTGTGGTTTGCTATTAAATTTGTAATAGGTGTTCCCTAGAAACAGAATTTCAATCACAGGTTCCCTAAGAAATAGTTGTCAAAATATTTGGCCTCTGAAACAAAGATTTTGAATTTTGGGGCTTATAGGCAGCAAATATGGTATTCATTTAACTAGACTTATATGTTGTTCCAATATTCAACCAACCCTGACTTGAACAAGATTAAATCATTAGAAACAGCAAACCATATTTAAAATGTCAGCACAGAAGTGTTTAAAATACAGGTCACCTGGATGTGACTTATGACCACAATTGAGCCCAAATTTTCTGTTGCTAAGAGAGGCCTTTGTTAACTGAGTTTTGCCCCATTTTATGACCTTTCTGGTCATGTTAAGTGAATCATTGAAATTAAGTTAGTAAAATGGTTATTTAATGAATTTTGCTTCCCCATTGACTTTGCTTGTCAGAAGGTTGCAAAAGGTGGTCACATGACCCCAGAACATTCCAACAGTCATAACTATGAATCAGTTGCCAAGCATCTGAATTTTGATCATGTGACCATGGGGATGCTGCAACAGTTGTAGATATGAAAAATGATAAGTCACTTTTTTCAGTGTCATTGTAACTTTGATCACTAAGCAAACTGTTGAGGACTACCTGTAAATATATTTCTATGTTGACACTTTCACAGGTATTTCAAGCCTGGTAAATACATTAATCTCGACTTGTGCCCCTTCATAAATCTTGTCTAACATGGTTGTGAATCATCACTGTGGGTGTGATACACAACACATATTGCAATTGTAGAGGGAGGAAAAGGCTGTAGGGAGTTTGGGCATCATTTTTCCAAGCTGTTGTAAAAACACTAGAAGCACAAGACAAAAGAAATGTCATAATTTTAACTTATGAACAATAATGTGAGCTTGTTTTGCCCTTGGGCTTTGAGCTTGCTTTTTCAGCTTAGGACTGGAATGGTGTGAATGATTTGAGAGCTGCTGAAATGTAGAAAGACTGGGTATAATTCCTATTCCTTCTGTGAAGTTAAGAACAAGGCACCTCTTTCTTACTATTTGGAGATGCTCCCAGTTAGTTATGAAATCTATCATGTTGTTGGCTGTAAGGGCTGAGTTGAAAGTATAGCATGAGCAAATTGTCTGAGAAAATTTTATTTCCTGCTACTGTAGTACACAGTTAGCACATCACTTGTCAGTCTTTTACAAACCACAATTCCACAAGACAGTAAGATGAAGCCAATAATATTGTTTGGCTTCTAATTTATGAACGTAACTGTAGATTCATGTGTGCGTGCAGCTGACTTTGCAGGGTTGCACTAACTGAAATAAGAGTGCTGGCCTTATGCATTTTATAGCCATACATTGGTGGGGAAATCCCTAAGATCTCAGAATCATGACATTTGGAAAGGATCACTTTAGTTATCATGTCCTCAATGCAGGAATACAAATCAAAGATTTCCCAGTAGAGGGCTGTCCAGTCTTTGCTTAAACAAATCCAGTGCTGGAGAATACACTTTTTCCAGGTGGCTTGTTTGCCTTAATGAGTGTGTTTTGTTCCTAGCATTGTACTGGAATCTTCCTTCCTGTGGTTAAATCTCCTGAGCTCTGGAGTAATAGAGACCATGTTTTAGCTTTCTTTTGGGTTGCATTCTCCATATACATTTTTGTTTCCTGATGTAAAGTACAGATACAACCTGTGTTCTCTATGTGAGATGTACAACCCTGTGCTTTTGGGAGAAGTAATGTAGTTGATGCTTGGGTTAATCACATACACATGTAAGAATAAATTGTTACGGGCGAATAAATAGAAAACAATGTAGAAGATAAGGACGTAGTAGTCCCACCCAATTTTGGCTTTAGGACATACTACATAAAATGTGTCCCTTGACCAAGAATGAAGCACTTTGGTGGCCAGAAGCCACATGGAAATGGGGGTGGGTGGGAATGAAGGTTGAGTTGACAAGTCTATCACAGACCAGTGTTTGAAGGGAATATTTGTAGCTCAGGGTTGAACTGTGGGGTTCTGGGTGCTCTCAAGCTTCAAGATGGGCAGAAATTCCAATCCAGACTTGGCATAATTTTCACTGTATTCCAGCACTTTAAAATATTTATTTTTTTATATCCCACCTTTATGATTTGTACAAGTAAGTCCTATTTTGGCCTAAATTTTAAAGGAGGTTCCTTGCTAGTTTTCAAAGATTTGGTCATATTAATGAGGAAAGAGTACTCCCAATATCAAGTAGAATGCCCATAGCAAACAAGGTAAAGTAGCATCAAATGGTACTACCTAGTAGACAGACAACTCCGTGCCTCAATAGCTGGACAGTGTTTAGTCTTCCAGCTTTTTTAATGATAAAGATACTACTTTGCTGTTCTTACTGAGTGGAGAAAGTAGATGAAGCATTTTCTTAATAGTGCCTCCTAATTCTTAGCTTTCTTTTTAAAAAGTGGCATTATACCACTGTAAAATGCCTAGACTGTTTCAATAGTAAGGATTCTGTCACAACTACAGTAATCAGCTTACATTACAGTACCCCAGTATAGAAACTTTTAATTGTTTCTTCTTTAGAGCATTTAGGGTTTGGTTTAAGATAAGTGAAGATTACAGTGAGGGTATAGGAGCACACAAGTAGAACTTAGCCTTGTTAGCCTTGGGGGAGTGAAGCTTTATTCTGTATATAGACTTCAAAGACAAAAGAAGGTACGATGCCTGATAAGTAAGTTTTTCCTCTAATCTAGCTGGCAGAGAAGCAGATGACATTCTAAATTGGTTAAAGAAACGGACAGGACCTGCAGCCACTACCCTGGCAGATGTAGCTGCTGCGGAAGAGCTAGTGGAATCCAGTGAAGTTGCTGTGATTGGATTCTTTAAGGTATTTTTTTCATTCATACATTAGGGTGAAGGATTTTATTAAAGACAATGGCAGAATTCCTGGGATAGAGGAAGAGAATGACAGCATAACGGAAACACAAACTAATCAGTTGCAGAGCTATTAGGCAATAAACAGTTTAGAATTTGGCCTTGTCGTCAAATCTGTATATGCAGATATGTGGTTACTTCTGCTTGAGTTTTCTTGTAAGCCTGTTTGCCTTAATAGGGGAAAATATGGTGCCTAACTACTATTTTTTTTGGCTACTTGTAGTTTTGAGATGATAGCATTTGCTGTATGCACTAAATCATGATATAATGGGTGACTATACTAATTGAAATAATGATGCAGGGTTTTTTGTTTGTTTGTTTTGTTTTAAATGTAGGATGCAGAATCTGATGTGGCCAAAGAGTTTCTGTTGGCAGCAGAGGCCATTGATGACATTCCTTTTGGGATCACTTCCAACAGTGATTTATTTGCCAAATATCAGCTCAAAAAAGATGGAATTGTTCTTTTTAAGAAGGTGAGTGGTGACTATGAGGAAAAGAAATCCTGATTGCTCTGTATATATTAGTCTGCCTGCTTTCCACTGCTCTAGAAACAAGCAAAAAGTCCTGCCAGTCACAGCACATATTGGACAAATATTTGCATAATCTGTTTTGACATATATTTTTTTATTCATTCACTATATGCTACCAAATTCTTCCATTTTGAGCCAAACGTTTGAAATTTATAAGGGTTCAGCAAAAGTTTTGTGAAGGAGTTTGATTATAATGACTCTAAAAATCTTTTTGCCATATCAGGTTCTTCAGTTAAGTAGCATATTTTTTTTCTGTCCTGCATCAATTGCAAAATAATATTCCCCTCTCAGTAGAGAATCAGTTGGATCAGTAGAAACCAGGAACCAGAATATTTCTCAATTCAAATTTTTAAAGTCAACGTAACTGATTTTTCAACTGTCTGTAAAACGCTTCACTCTTCTTCAGCCTAGTCCTCTTCCGGTGTGTCGGACTGAAGCTCACAGGGGTGACCAGTGGTTTTAAACCTTGGGAATTTAAGTGTAACACATCCAGACTACAACATCGTTGAGGAAAGCCTCCTTGCTTATTCATGCCTAGTGGTTTTTTCCCCTCTCAAATCTTTTGATTCCTCATCACTGTTTTTTAAGAGAGTTCATATAATCAAATCGGGGTATGCAAACCTAGACGGTAGGGGGCAGTAAAAGCAGAAGCGCCCAGCCTTTGAAGGGAGAACATCCATCCCCCAATAAGGCTGTAATCCACTGTTGGCTTCTCTTCCCCTCTCAAGTGCTTGGAAAGGTTATGAGAAAAAAGGTCAACAGTGGATGTTACTCTGCAATAAGAGACTTCCTGGTGCTAGAGCTGTACATCTGTTCCTTTGTAGCTAACAATAGCCCCGCAGGAGTTCATTGTCTCTGAATAAGCTGCTCTCTGTTTAGGGGCTTAATAGTATGCAATTCTGCCTCTTAATGGTTCTGTCGATTGGATACATTTGTCCAAATCAAGCAAGCCCTATAATTTCACCCTCTCTAAAACAGGAGTATCTTAACATCTAAAGTGCTGAGATCTAAAGCATTCAGTTGTTACCTTTCAATTTTTTTTAGGAATAATGATGAGGTGGGCAGATCTTTTTCAGAAATATTATATTGAGAATTGGGCTTCTTAATGTATTCAAGTTTCCCTTTGCTTGCTGCTTTAATCCACTTGGGTGGTAAGATGAGAACTTTGGTTGAATTTCTACCCTGGGAGGTTTTAAGCATTTTGTGTCATGCTTGCAATGTGAAATGTGCTACCTTGGGTTAGAGTGTTTCAATAGCTACATGCTCTTTACAGTTTTAAAATAATCTGCCAGTGAATTATTGGGCACTTCACGTTTACTGCATAATTTAGCGAGCAAAGATCACACACTATTATTTATTGCCCTTCTCCTTTCCTCAAGCTTTTGGCAGTTGTTTTCTATCACCTTCCACTGCACATGTGTTTGCAGTGTCACGCAGCCTAGAAACCTCAATGAATACTGAGGCTCTTTAGAAACTGGATACTGCATTAAGAGAGAGCATATTTCTGTATCACTATGGCATATAGGTAGACCCACTCTTGCATTATTGTTTTACTAAATTCTTGCATGACTATGTATTTTGTCCATTTACTGGATGTAAACAAAATTCTTGTATATTTTTCCAGTTTGATGAAGGTCGTAACAATTTTGAGGGGGAAATAACAAAAGACAACCTGCTGAATTTCATCAAATCAAACCAGTTACCCTTGGTGATTGAATTTACCGAACAGGTAAAGAAATAGATCACAAGTTTTACATGTTCTGAGTGATATATAATGTTGTTTATTTGGTCTGCAGCTTAGATCTATGGCAGGACAAATGGTAGTGAATCCTATAGGCTAGAGGGAGGAGGAGGTGGAATGGTCAGGAAAATTAAACTTGGGATTCCACATAATGTAATTGCCTTTAATAATGCAACTGTTCCTCTTCCAGACTGCACCTAAAATTTTTGGCGGAGAGATTAAGACACACATCCTGTTGTTCTTGCCTAAGAGTGTTGAGGAATATGAGGGTAAACTGGATAACTTCAAAAAAGCAGCTGAAGGCTTCAAAGGAAAGGTAAATAAAAGAAACTTGCTAAATAATTATTTGCTCCTAAGCAAACTTTCGTACAGTTTATTACACACTCCCTTTCTCATATGGTTACACATCGCCAAGAATTAAAATCATAAGACCAGATAGTTGGGGGCAATATTGCTGACTGTTAGCTGCTTAGCGAGGGCTATAAAGCACTATAAAGCGGTATATAAGTCTAGTGCTACTGCTATTTTTTATTTCTGCTGTTTAAAGGTTGATTCTTCTCTATATAAATCCCAGAAAATTTATGATAATAGTATAAACCCATTGTAATAAAGTAAATGCAGCTCATTATAAAGAAGCAGGAGTTGTAGCTGGAGAAAGTCAACAAAAATGTGTTTTAAAAGAGCCGTGGTGGCGCAGTGGTTAGAATACAGTACTGTGGGCTGCTTCTGCTGACTGCTGGATGCCTGCAGTTTGGCAGTTCGAATCTCGCCAGGCTCAAGGTTGACTCAGCCATCCATCCATCTTTCTGAAGTTGATAAAATGAGGACCTGGGTTGTTGGGGGCAATATGTTGACTCTATAAACCGCTCAGAGGGCTGTAAAGCATGATGAAGCAGTATATAAGTGTAAGTGCTATTGCTAGGCCTGACATTGTGCAAGGAAATCATTCCACAGGAATTTTGCCTCTCTAGAATGTCCATTCTGCTTTGTTATGCAGTGTTGTAACATTATCTTAAAGATCATCTGGGCATTCTGGCTTTCACATGTTGTGTATGGGTAGGCAGCCTGGTATCACTATTTTGCTGCTTTCATAATCAGCATGGCCATTGGCAAGCTATTCGCAGGGTCTCTACTCCAAAACAGCTAGAGGTTACAGCAATGGTGGGTTCCTACCGGTTTGGCAGAACCAGTAGTGGTTTGGCAGCCTAGGTTGCTGGAACCGGCAGCGACCCAGGCCTGCCACACTTTGGGCGCTGCCGTAGGCACCACCATCTTGTTTTTTGCTTCTGCGCATGCACAGAGCAATTTTTACTGCACTGCGCATGCATCAAGTGCATGTGCACAGCATGGCCATGAGTGAACCGGCAGTAGTGGCTGTTGGAATCCTCCCTTGGGTTACAGGGTTGCTTATTCCAGGTTTAAGATTACTAGTAATGTTTAGAATTGTATATGAAGTGCAAGAGGAGTTAGAGGGATGGGATAGATCTTGGGGAAATCTTAATTCAGGGTATTCTTCTGTCCCAAATGCTTTTGTCTAATACATACACTGTCCTGTTTTCCCTCCTCTTCCCCAAGATCTTGTTCATTTACATCGACAGCGACCATAGTGACAACCAGAGGATCTTGGAGTTCTTTGGCCTCAAAAAGGAGGAATGCCCTGCCATACGCCTTATCACCCTGGAGGAAGAAATGACCAAGTACAAACCAGAATCTGATGACCTGAGCCCAGAGAATATTAGGGACTTCTGCCACAAGTTCTTGGACGGCAAAGTTAAGGTAATTGGGTTTTTAAATGGGGCTTTTGGAGCAGGTAGCCATGTGAGTTGATCCTAGTAGCACATGGAAATTGAGACCTGTTGTATGGCACGAACTTCTTAAATTCACCTTGCAGAGTAGTTTGAGATTACAGTATGCGAAGCTTTTGCTAGGAAATTCAAAGGGATTTATAAATCTGTGGACAGTGGAGCATTGTCCCGGGATTTACATGATCCCGCTGTGCTAGTAAAGTGAGCTGCATGAATTTGGGAACTGCTTTAGAGTGAGTGGTGCAGATCCAAGAATTACCTTTCTCAGCATGACAGAAGGAACGTGGCCTTGACCTCACATTGCACAAATCTTTAGAGGATGTCTATTTTAATCTGGGAAGGGAAGGGAAGCCTATTACCAAGATCCAGCAACCGTTTGATGTTTCTTACACAGCACATGTTATCCAGGGCTTCCCTTAAATCACCTCCTTTGCTCTTTCTCATTGTCATGCTTTTTTACTTCTATTTCTCCACTTCATGGGTTCATAATGACGTAGTGGATCTGATTGCCTGGGGGAAAATGTTAGGAATTGTTAATGGAGCTAAAGATGAAAGAATGTTTTTTAATCAATAAAGATCAATTTATGATAGGGAAAGACATCTAAATAAAACAGTCTTTTGCTTTAGATGTGCTATTGAGACTTCTGGCAATTGGCTTCAGAATAGATAAGACGAGATACAAGGATAATTATTTGGTTAAAAATATAGCTTTTGAATAAAAGACAAAAACAACAATATTTTCTATCTATGCATATTAAATATGTATACATAGTGGAGATAAACTAAAGATATATCTAGATTTAGGCAGTTATAATTGAAGTTTAAGGTCAATAGAATAATAACTTTAAAAAAATACTTAAGGGTATGTAAAATATATGACTTGAAAATTTTGACATGGTCATTTTAAGAGCTTTCCAACATAGTTGCCTTTGGTCCATCAGCTTTAGATAGTGTGGACATTGATCAAGAAAAATGGAAACACAGCCAAAATGTGGAAGGCTGGAGTATCAATCTCTTTGAAGTATGCTGTAAAAAACCTTACTTGAAACCAATTAGATCATCATAATCACTTCATTTTTATATCTCTGCTATGCACTTCCTATGTTTTATAACTTCAAGGGTATTGATT
>NW_028261383.1:129905622-129953122 GCF_051295495.1 Thamnophis sirtalis
GTTTGTTATCCACTGTTTTGAGTTCTTTACACCAGTGGCCCCCCAGCCTTTTTGTAACCAAGGACCAGTTCCATGGAGAGAAGCTCTTCCGTGGACCTGAGGGGGTGTAGTTTCACGTGCTGCCTGCATCCTGCAGATAGAGCTTCACTTGTTTGCATAGCCCGGTTTCTGGCATGCTGCAGCCCAGTACCAATCTACAGAGCAGGGGTTGGGGACCCCTGCTTTACACCATTAGGGGAAATTAGGGGAGGGGAAATACTCAGTTCAACTCTTTTTTGATTGCTGTATGATTTGGAGGCACTATTCCCCGCATAGCACATAGCTAAGGTGAAGCAAAATATTGCCTCTGAGTTTCATTTCAGTTTAGCTTGCTCTTTTTCCCCCCCTTGAGTAGAAGTGCTTTATTAAAAATAGTAGTAATAATAATAATGGATAGCAACTTTCCCACATGCAAAAGCAGCTATAGATTGTATATATTACACAGAATTGTTTATCATTCCTGTTCCTTGGCTTTTCTCAAAATGGCTACCCCACTTTCCAGTGAGCAACGATTAAATGGCTTAGTGATATAAGGAATGGTAAATAGACAGCACCATTTCATGTATTTGGTATTTGCTTTCAGAGGATTTGGGGAAAGGGATGAGGCTGGACCATGGAGCTTATAAAGTGTTGTTCAACTTTTCCACTTTAGCTTATTCTCCAGGAAACAGAGGAAAGGCTTTTCTGAAGATCAGCTGGCATAGCTGAAGGAGAACCACTAAACCACTAAAGTTAAAAATCACAGCGTTTTTGTTTTAGATCATCATCCCGCCCGTAGTGTTCCTTTCAACTAACTCAGTTTCCATGCTATCCTTGGCTGATCCAAGATATGCAAACATTTCCTTCCTTCCCAAGACTGATGCCTAAGTCAGGTTCTTTGCATCACCTCTGTCCTACTACAAGCAACTCAGGTGATCATACCTGGTGGCTTTAGGAGGTGGTAACAGTGGCAAAGAGCTTTGGGTTGCATCACTGAGGTAATATATTTTAAGAGTAAGTTTAGCTTACTCTTAACTGACCCGATGAATTTCAAAAAATTATAAACTATTATAATGTTATAAAATTATTTATAAGTTTCATTTAATCTGATAGATAATATTTCTGAAGACGTACAATTCTTAACCTTTGTTTTGTGAGACCCAATTCAAAACAGGATTAACTAAAAAAGTAAAGTTAGTAATTGGAAGTGTTAATTGGGTTATTATGTCCAAGATGGTGATGATCAGTGATTTAGATTAGATCAAAAAGTACTGACTACCAGGTTTTTTTTCCACGAATGGCTTGACTGAACAAAGGATTGGGTAGGATCAAAATTAGAAACAATTCTGTATGTGAAAACACAACGATCTCTGCTCTATTCTGGTAGAGAATCAATCTTGCGATTCAGGTATATGCAATGGAACTCTTCTTTAAACAAAAGGGAACATTTGTTTCTTTTTTCTGAGTTAACATTTTGTACCAGATGCTACTTGGTGACAAGTACTCCTCATTTCATTCTGCCCCATTTATTGACTTCACAGTTAGAATGGAGATGAAGAAATATCTTTATGACCAATCTTTGCCTTTCAGACCTTCAAGGTCTGTAAACCAAACGAAAGCTGAAGTGAGATAAGCAGCCATGGTTGCTCTTTGAGGAAACAACCCATAAGAAATAAACAAGAGAGTTATCATCAATATGATTGTTTGAACCCATTCTGTGAACAGGATTTTGTTCATTTGTGTGCATGCATCTTCAAGTCAGTATTGACTTCTGGTAACTGCCTGGACAAGTCCTTCTAGTTTTCTTGGCAAGATTTCAGGAATGGCTTGCCATTGCCTGCTTCCTATGGCTGAGAGAAAGTGCCTGGCCCAAGGTTGCCCAGCTGGCTTCATGTCTGAAGTGGGAATATAACTCACACACTTCCTGCTTCTAGCCTAGTGCCTTAAGCACCATACCAGACTGGGTCTTCGTCTATTATCCAGAAATTTTAACCATTGATTATCATATCAAAGATGTTTATTATTTTTTAATAGTGTGGCATTATTGACTGGGTCAGATGTTTTAATCTAGTTTTCACTTTCCTTACTATAACTGGTGAGTCACATTCTTGAGTTTAGATGCAACAATCAACCTTTTTTTCTGGCTATAATATCTATTTGGAGATCCTCTGTTTATTGATAGAACCTTACATCACATCTGGAGGATGACAGTTTAGTTATGTTTGGTACCCCTTTGTTATTTTTATTCATTCAAAGACTATAACTTTCCAGAAGATGTGGGAAACCTAACTGTACCCCACTGCCTTGAAATCCCTTCTTATCTGCTGTATGGAAATGCTTGTGGACAATGTGCTTTTGGCATTTTGTTACCCATTCTTTGGTTTTATGTGGCTTCTTGGAATGCACGGGATTTTCCTGGTCTTGCATGTTTTAGCAGAAGACCCATTACATTTCGAGCAGATCCTGAATTAACATATTGGTAAGGGCTCTGTAGCAACTGCTCTCACAATACTCTAGCTCTGTATTGCCTAGAGAATCAAACTAGAGACACAAGCATCTCCAAACAATTGACCAGTCCTTTCTTCATTGAAACAGGATCTGGAAGACCTAGAGGATGCAGAAGAGGAGCCAGATGTTGAAGAGGAAGAAGAAGCTGCAGGTCCAAAAGATGAACTGTAAACAAGTCCAATCTGCATATCCCCAGACACTATGCTGTGGCTGCCAACTCAAGCAAGTCAGCAAACAAATTCTAACCAGAAGACTGAAACTGGTTGGGAGTCCAAGGGAAATTAACCCATTCCTCTAACCTGTCAAACAAATCTAGTTTTATTCTATGCTGAAGAAGGATCTGATTAGTTGGCAAACTGCTGGGTCTTTTTTCTTGTCTTTTTTCTCTTCTTTCATTTGCAAACTGTGATGTACATTTCCTTAGACTATTGCGGCCTGGGTAGAAGCAGATTGAAACGATAATATGTCCTATTGCCTAACTAACTTGAGAATCTCATGAATAAGGCATCCTTAAACATTAATCACACTTTGTCTAAATGACATATGCTGCTGTTGACCCAGCAGGCTCTTGGTTATTTCCCAGCTTTTTTCCCTTATGCTTTACTGTTGTTTTTTTCTCTCACCCTGGACCATTCCAATGTGGAATAAATCACTAGGCTGACCAAGGGAATAAGTGGGGTATAGTAGGTCCTCTTAATTCATTGCATGGTCTCATGTCCTCTTCATATTGTACAATTGATTTCTGTCATCCAAAGATCTGGAAGGATAGGAAAGGGTTGCTGAGGAATGAGAGTCCAATTGCCTCCTTGCCTAAAGCAAAATCTAACTTGAGTTGCTATCTCACCTGCAATGAAACAAAAGCCTTGCTACCTACACATTATTTTGCAAATGGGTTTTCTGGGGACTTGGGAAATAACTTCTCTGAATGCAACAAAAAGGACACTTGATAACTAAGGAGTTTTGTGGGGATACTTGAGAGCCATGGAAAAGTCTGTATTACAAAGAGGATGATGTGTTTCAATGGAATTCATTTTAAGCATCCATGATGCTCAAGGATGGAACTCATTGGCCAAATAAAAGTTAATTTTAATACTCTTCTGACTCTTGCTCTTTTCTTTAAATTTGGAGGTTAGTTTAAGAAGGACTATAAATTAGGCAGCCTGGAAAAGCTGAATTAAGGAATTTTTGCTAGTATTTGTTTGCATCATAGTTTCCATCTAGACAGAAATGTTAACCAGTCCTAGATTATGTGGAGTACAAAAAAGCATTTCTATAGAGAAAAATCTATGTACAAATATTCAAATTCAAGGAAATATATTCAAAATGGTTTCTTCTAAATGCTTGTTATTCAAACAGCAGGGGTGTGGTATCTGAATCAAACTGATAAAGAGTCAATACTTGGAAAATATAGGACATACATAAAGAGCAATACATTACACAACTTGGTGTCTTCAACAGTAAGAACCCATGCTAATTGCTCTAGGGCCATCACCACCAAATTCCTTTTGTGATAGTGTCTTAGAACTGTAATAGTCCAGGTTAAAATTAAACTAGGTGCAGCGTTTCAACTAATACATACAAATATAGAATCAAAGATACATCAATTCTGAATTTCCATCCAATTTACTGTATACTATAATTCCATAATTATACTTAGTCTATATATCATCTTAATAAAGTAGCATGCTGGGCTTTTACCATGCTACTATCCTTGCTGCATTGTTCTTGCATCGAAGTGCCCTCACAGTGAGGTGAAAGAAAAGATAATCGGGCTGGATCAAGCAATCTTATTTTAATTATATCACGTCTTGGTTAGGAAACTCAAGAGAAAAAAGCACTAAAATACCAATAGACAAATGGGAGTGTGGTTCTTATGGGAAATTGGTTTATAAGAAGTGTGGAGTCTGAGAAATGAGCTAGTATAGTATGTTAAGTACTACAAATTCTCATCATGGCCAGTATTTTGAATTGCATACAGGCTAGGAATGTTTCTGGTGTATTAGCTTTCTGTGAGTTGAACATTTCTGCTTTCGTGTTTTGGGAAGGAGTATAAATATCTTCAGCTGTGGGAAAGATCATTCTCACTTCTGATATTATATCAGATATTGCACTTTTTCATGGAGCTTTGAGAATCGGGAAATTTAATTGCATTAGTGGAATATTTCATAGAGTTTATCTGATGTTGTAGTGATTATGATAAACCAGGACTGGCAACATCTGGGTTCCTATTTCCCTTTAGCTCACCAATTGTAGATAACTCACACTACTTCAAAAGCTGAAAGGAAAGGAAATGGGAGGAAAGGAAATGGGAGGTTGGATTTACCATCTTCACACTTAGAAGCTACTGGAGGAAAAGTATAAGGAAGGCATGCATTTACTCCACCCCTGCTGCATGTAACAGTTCATAGGTCTAAAGGGGACAATAAAGTCAATCAGTGAGAAGGCCAGTTGGCTTTATTATTAAGAGAAAAAAATTTTTTTTTTAAAATCGGTGCTTCTGAATGTGTTGGCTGGATTTAAAAAAAAACAAAAACCAGCAATAGCGCAGCTTTTTATTAAGTAAAGTTGGAAATGAATTTTTAGTAGAGTACTTGAAGTCAATACAAGCCAAACTGAGTAACTACAAAATTACGAGCTGGAAAAAATAGTAAGCAGAAAAATACCAGATTTTAGATTTATAAAAGCATGCAATCTCTTTAAAAATATATAGATCTACTCGGTTGGTATTCCTCAGCTATTAGGAGTTTGCTGTATTTAGTGGCATGTAGTAGTGGTTTGAAAGACTCCCATCAAATTACGCCAGGAGCATACAGCCTTAGGGATCATTCTGTATCCTAGCCTTCACTTGAAAATATACTTTTAAAATGATTTGCTTTTACTCCTTAGATTTGAAACAGATTGTTCTTAATGGGAGAAAAAGAAATAATTCCCTCTGTTCATATTTGAAATAGGAGCTTCCTGGAGTGCTTGGCTTGAATCTAGCATATATAGATCTTTCTTGGATAGAATTGTGAACTTCAGTTTATTTGGTAACTTTTTCAGTTGGCTGCAGCCTATATTTTTGTCTGTGTTTTCTGAATCAGAGTAGATTGTTTAGTCCTGTACATTATCCCAGTATCTTTATTTTGAAATTTGTGATAAAGTATTCAGATACAATTTTAGCTTTATTCTAAGTATCACTTAAAGGACAACTCTGTGTATGTCAGAGAGAGAAATCCTTGCCATCTCAAAGTGCAGAGCTATTACGTTCAGGATCATCAAAGTACAAATTGTTTCTAAAGGTCATCAAGCTTCGAATTCCTTCGAATTCAAAGAAACGTCCAGAGAAGTATGTAATGTGCAACTATTACCTGCTTTGAGAATGGTTGGCCATCTCAATTGAACAATATTTTTGTAAGCAACTATGTCATTCTGTCATATGATGAAAGTGAACGTGCCTCATTACTTGCAGCCGAGGAAAACAAGCTGCTGCTTCTTGTTGAAGAGCAGCAGAGCTTGCTGACAATTTCTTTTCGGTTGTGGCAGAAGAGGATGTCTGAAGCAGTTTTTGTTGCCTAGTTTGTTTTAAATAGCATTTTACCATCAAAACTATTCATGCCTGTACACACATCAACTTAGAATTTCCACAGTAATAGCTCTGCATTATGCATATGTGCTGCTTTGGTGTTTACATGCCATGTCATGCCTCTCCCTGCAACCATGGAATCTTTGTAATTTTTTATGTGGATCTACGCTGTGACTTTCTTGCTTGTAGAATTATGTAAGATGGTTGCATGGCTGTTTAAGTTCATTTTTCTTCTATGAAGATTATAGAAGAGTAGTTTTTTCCTGTGGGTCTATGATAAGGACCAGTCAGTATGTGCAGGGTTATCTTTTCATACCAACAGCTGGACAATCTGTGGCTCTTGGTTTTTTGGTAGTGTGGGGTGGACCCTGAGAGGAAGTCTTTGAGAAAGAACTTGGATTAGGGTGGGGAAAGTATGGCCCTCCTAATATTGCTGAACTTTAACTAAGCAACCCTTTTAATTGGATGCGATGGTTGGGGCTAAGGAGAGCTATTCCTCCATAGTAATTGCAGCAAGTAACTTGCTATCCTTCAGATATTTTGCTCTTCCTTTCCCACTGCTTGTATCTTACACAGGTGAGGGATTGTTTACCTTTTGTGCTAAAAACCACAAGTCTATTTTCTGCCTTGCGTGTTGTTGGTTTTCAGATTTTTAATTTGAGATAACATGAAATGTCCCTAGCCTCCAGATGTTTAAGACGAGAATTCATTTATAGTGAGTTCTATCTCTGCAAGCATCTTTCTGGTATCAGGATGGGAAGGAAATAGTCTGTGGCCCAGCAGCACTTTCTAATTTTAATAATCTAATAGCACTTGATACAGAGATGGATTGCTCCCAGTTCGGCCCGGGTCAGCCGAACTGGTAGTGGAATTCAGGCCTGGGTCGCAGAACTGGCAGCAACCCAGGCCTGCCACTGGGACACTGCCCTTTTGGTTTTTACTGACTGTCCGTGTGCAGTTCACTGTAAATTGTTCTGTGCATGCGCAAAAAACAATTTACATTGAACAGTGCATACAGCACACGTCTGGTGCGCGCGTGGGTTGCAAATTGGTAGTAAAACCGGCAGCAACACACTCCTGATTTGATAGTGGCATCAAAAGTTAGAACAGATGCCATATTTCTTGTTTCAAGCAGGGGATGCCTTCATCCTGCACAACCCAGATTAATTCATAGCTGAAAGCTGTGGGAAGTATCAGAACCTCCTGTTGCTCCACTTGCTGTACTGCTCTATGGGGCCTGCTGAGATACCCCCAAGAAAAGCTGATGACAATAGTTTTCCTTTTTCAAAAGTAGCTTGGCTACCTATTTTTTTCAAGAGAAGAATGAGAGCTAATGTGAATCTCATCAAGTATCTCTGTTAAAAATAGATAGGCAGATTGGAACTTTCTGTGGAAAATATAACTAAAAAGAGTCTTAAAATAGTTTTAAAATAAAATCAAGAAATTGTAATATTATTTCAGTGTTCTGAAAACCTCTGTTGCTTTGGCTAGCTAAGTTTGATTTTGACCCATTCTGAATTTCTTTTTAAAAATAGTTTTCTTCTGAATCAAAGTAGTAAAATTAATAATTCCAAATTTTAACTCCTTGGGTGTACTAAAAATAATGCAAAAAAAACCAAATATACTGTATTCTTGAAGATGGCTGTTAATGTCTGAACTATCTCCAGAACTACAAATACAAGGCCCACGCTTAGAACTATTGGATGTGTAACAAGATCAACAGAGTCTTTGGTGCGAATCATAACATAAAATGTATGTTATAGTTGAAGCGGTGCATGAGATTTTAGATATAACTGTAGACTAGAAGAATTCATCCCTAGAAGGGAAGCAATTACTATTAGAATTTCTCTTCACATCTTTTTGGTCACTGGTCCAAAAACAAAACAAAACACACTTAATGGAGGCTTCCCTGAATTCACATGGTTTCTCCTATTGCTCACCAAAATTATGCACCCAGGCACTCTGGATATGTGGAACAGGCAGAAAAGCTCCAGCTGACTATTATTTCCAGTTTCAATTCTTCCTCAAAATGAATACCTTGCAATTCTCAAAAGTCACATTCATATAGTGTAACTTAGATTCCATTACTTCCAGTTCCAGTACAGTTAAGTGGCTATAGTTATGCAGAGCAGGTGAATGGAATAAAAATCACAAAATAGCTATCATCTTTCTGTTGCAAACCTCAAATTCCTAAAAATTGGTATCATTTTCCTTCCTACTTCATATAAGAAGTGTATAAATGTTTAAATCAGATAAATCATTTACATTCATATACAGAGATGAGCTTTGAATTCACACTGCTGTACAGAATTTATATGTTGCAGCAGATTAACAATGAAAGAATTGATAACCGACATGAGCAAACATGATTCCTTAGATTGTTCCCCTTGACCACTTTCTACCCGTATCTTTTGCAAATATTTTTGGATTTTCAAGTTACAAGCAGCAAATTAAAAGCATGAATTCTTAAGAAAATGCCTAGCTGCCTTAAAATAGCAAAATATTGATTGCTATTCGTGTAATAAAATTCTTCACTGTAACAGCTTTTCACTTCTATAATAATTGTTTTTGAATATTTCCCTAGAACAATAGCCATGAACTAGTTTTGGGAAAAGTATAAATGACTGCCAACAAATTCCAGAAAGTAATGTAGAGTATTGTACCCGGTGGCTTGCAAAATCAGAGGCTGTTGGTTGAAGATTGCAGTCCAAGTTGGACCTGCTGACTACTACTCATCGACAGCTGGGCTGTAAACTGAGATTCTAATTTATGTCCAAAAGGGGGAGGATGCAGGCAAGGCGTCTCAATTACAAGATCTCATGGCAACAAGTATGAGCTGAGTGTCCTCAAAATAGCCACAGGGTGGCTATATAACAAGAAATTCTGTGGGGAAAGCATCAGTCCTCCACAGATCTTCACCACGTATTGTGCTGTCAAAAAAACCCTGAAAGGAACAGAAAATCATCACTGGGTTCTTCACCTTTTCTTTGCAAGATTTTGGGAGGAGATACTCCTTTGGATCTCAAGACATTATTGTAGTTTTGCACCTCATCTTTGTGAGGTAGCTCTTCTACTTTCTAAATCATTTCATTTTCCTCACTTCGTCTGTCTGTTGGGCTTCCTTTGCCCTCTGTGACCATGAAATACTACTGCCCAAGCTCACTTCCTAGGTACAGGCGATATGCAAGGCGCTTCAAGACTGTGCATTTCCCCAATGATGTTCTCTTCCAGGACCACATTCGACAGGGTGACTTGGAACAAGTAGGACGTTTCATTCGGGCCAGGAAAGTCTCCTTGGATACCATCTATCCCTCTGGTACGTGTAAGACCGATTGGAGGGTGGCTGAGTAGGAAGCTGTTTGATCCCAGTGGAAAATATGGGTTGAATGTTAGGCTGCATTTTTAGTGTGATTTAAGGAAACAAAAGGTTTTCCTTCCTGTCTCTCAGTTGCCATATAGCCCACATTATTTTAATGGAATCACCCAAGAGTGGTATAAGCCTAAAATATTATAACTTCTTATAGTACTCTCATCAACTTATTTCCTTTGTGTACATAGTAATTTGCTTCAATATAAATGAACAAACCAGGATGGGCAATAAAATAGAGGACATGCTTCTCAGAAATACTTCGAAGGCTTATGCTTAACTCTAAGTTTGAAGTAGTTTGATGCCTTTGAGGCATTAACTCTGATTATTATCTCAGTGCATGGAAATCTATGCAAGAAAAAATTGCAAGAGAAAAGATGTGAGAAGCATAGAAATGATGACAATTACAGGTTGCAAAATCCCAAGTAAAATTATGGCAGGATGACCTTAATCTTTCTGAAAGACATTGCTTAGTCTTGTCTTCCTAGTTTGGTACATTTCAGATTTTGTTGGGACTGTAACTTTCAGAATTTCCCAATGGGCTTTGACCATGATAAGAATACTATGGGCTGCAGCCCTAATTCACGTAGAAGGTGCCAAATTGAAAATAATTGGTTTAGGTAATTTTAACCCAGCATTGTAAGACTATAGGAGTCTCTTTGGGGATCATTTTGCTGTTAAGGAGACTGGCTTTCGTTGACCTTTTGTTAATCAAATAATTTTCAAAGAAGCTTAGAAAACATACTCAGGAATCTTGATTGAACTTCTATTTCCTTTTTTGCCTAAAGTGAATAATCTTAAAAAACATCAACAGATCTATGTGGATGCAAGTTAACTGAACAGTTTTAGTTATCTTTCTTTACTTGAAAGATTTTTCTTGTGCTAAAATGAAAAATGTGATAGGATCCCCCTCAGCTTATAGTGCCCCTGTCTGTCAGACTAGAGTTTTGATATATTATCTTTTCCAATTAGGAATGGCTGCCATCCATGAAGCTGTGCTTGCTGGGAACCTCGAATGCGTCAAGCTTTTGATAAAATACGGCGCTGACATAAATCAGACAGATGATGAGGGCTGGACACCTCTGCATATGGCCTGTAGTGATGGCTATGCTGACATTGCAAGGTCAGAGATGCTAAGATTGTTTACCTCATTCCCCCTTAGCCAGCTATGCCACGCTCTCAATAAACAAGAATTATATGGCCAAGGAAAACAAGAAGGGGAAAGTGATTGCACTGCTTAATTTCTGGGTAGGGAACTTTGAAGTGACAAGAAAGAAGTACCTGCTGGCTTATTCCAAAAGATGGATGAATCCTCTCTTATCTCACAGTGCTCTCATCCTGACACCAGCAGTGCTTATACCATAGTATTTATTGGCAGATTAACTCTGGTATTGCCAAAATGCCAAGCAAAAAATAAATAAATGGAACCCTTTTATTTTATATAAAAAGTGGTTGTTTTTATGGAAAGAAAAAAAATATTTTGATTCACTTCATAACATCACAAAGCCCTCTATATCACTTTAAATATAATGTATAAGAGAAGTTGGTACATGTCAGTTGGACAATGCATGTGGGGAAACCAATTTATTTGATTCCGGCTGCAACTCTTGATAGCAGAAATAGCTCTAGGCTTTTGTGTACCACTGTATTTTCCAGGTGTGAATAGTATGATGGGGTGAACCTTTCTTAAAGAAATTTGAGAATAAAGATGATTGAAATTGCAAATTCTTATTGCAATTATTAAAAATGACTAAAAGACATCTAAACCATATTATACAGTGAACTACTTAAATTGGCTGAATATTTTTAAACAGAAGTAGGTCAATCCAGACTCTTTCAACCTCTGCTGCATTTCATGACTTTCTCTTTTCTGATCTTCCAGGTACCTTATCTCTCTTGGGGCCCAGTGTGATGCCACCAACAATGAGGGAGATAAGCCATCTGACCTTATTGACCCAGAATACAAAGATCTTGTGGAGCTCTTCCAAGCAGCCCATGTAAACTAAAACTATCTCTTTTCCATGTGAAATCCAGTTTCCATGGCAGACAGCATAATCTGTTGTACAAAGGGGGAAACTAGCAAAGTTGCTCCTATGAAGTTGGTAAGGGAGTGTAAGATCTCCTAAAAGAGGCCATACTATAGCTGCAATAGGTATACTGTATATGAGACTGACTACTTGGGGATTTCTCAGAGATATGCTTGGGATAGTCCATCCAAAAAGAAATGCAACATTCTTTATGGTGGTTCATTGTCCAATTCATTAGATGACATATACTGGTTCTGATGGGTGTGACTGTGTAGGTAGTTTACATATACTGTATGTTTGTGATCTGGCTTGGACCAGACACCTCACCTCACCACACAATCCTCACAAAATAACTATGAAAATATCTACCTTCAAAATGACATCTTTATGTACATATGGATTATTCTAATCTAAAACATAATGTATAATGTCCTATTTTTAATGTGTTGCCGATTCTAGATTTGCTTTTATACTGTATTTTTTGATTCCAAAACAGCTTTTTATTTTTTCAATAAAGGAATTCCCAAAACCTGGAGTATTTTTCATTCTTCTCTTCTCACATTAATGGTAGCCAAGCTTTTGTTGAATTATTTTATTTTGATTATGATGCAATAAAACTCTTCTCGTAGAATCAAAATCCACATGAGGAGAAGAGCATTTTGTTTTGGAATAAGCAAATCCCAGTGTCCAAAGCAACATGGCTTGTCTAAAAATCAAAACAAAAAATGAAAATGAAACTTCATCCAAGCTTGAATTGTATGGATTCTACTGCAGTTAAACCTCTGGACCTGGCTGTATTATCTGAAAAAGGCATTTTTACATTGCATCCAGTTAACTCTAAACTTCATTGAAATTATGCTACTTGGATATTTTTATAGCATTAACGATATGTAATATGCTGTAAGAAGTTACCTTTTCAATGGGAGGAGGGTAAATAATGCAAGAAGTCAGGTAAAACCTGTATGCAGGGATCATGATGTAATGTAACAGCTTAAGAGAAGGTGGATGGTTTATGCCATTCTAATAGATTTTATATATTCCTTTCTGCAACTACTGAGCATCAGGTAACTCTTGAAGCTAATGCATTGTATGTGAAATATCATCTAGCGTAATAGTCTGAGAGTTCTATTCTCAATAGAGGGTTTGAAGCCCATAAAAATATATATAGCTGCCCATGTCTTAAGAATCTCAAATAGGATAAAACTGATCATATGGTGCCTGCGTTTTTTTTAAATATTTTTTTTATTTTTAAGACAAAAACAAAACAACACATCCAAAAAACCTTCCTCAATTTAGTCAAGCATGTCGTTTGGTTACAAGCTTTTGTGCTTCCGTTTTTACATAACTAAATACATCGCTATCATTGAGCATTATGGGTTCAGGTTACCATTAATATTCCTTCATTTCAAACAAACCTTATTTCCTTAAAACCTTAATTATCTATTAAGTAACAATAAGTCTTTATAAAATTATAAAATCACCTATCTGTATCTATTGGCCTTACAAGAAATAAAATAAAAAATTTCCATCGACTCATATTGTACATCATTACTTTCAATTAACCACAATGTCACCAATCATCCATAGAGTATACAATACTTATAGTGTGACATATTCAACTCCAGTAATAATTTTATATTATTAATCCAAGTAGTTATTGAATATTTCAATTCATGTATGTATCAATTATTCATTACATCATTAGTCCATTTAACATACAAAAATCTTTTCAGTATAACATGATCACTACTTACAATTATACATAACGTTCAAAGGATCTGGGATAAGTAGATAGTGTTGTTGATGGTGTTAAAGGTATTGCAAGTTGTTCAAGTAAAGCTGCCTTTTGTAGTTGACTGATGATTTTGTCAATGCCAATGATATTCAAGTATCATAATTGATTCACAAAATGAAATCATAGCTGCCAGTTTTTTACCTCATATTGGTCTTCATGCACATCAAAGTTTCCCCAAACCTAGGATGCTGTAATCAATGAGTATATGTGAGGATCTAAACAGTGTGGCCTTTTGCAATTGACAGATGGAAATTTGATCAACACGCAAATTTTCTAGGTGTCATCCAAGATTTAGTATGGTACCCCATGTGCCAATATCCACTGAGATCGCCACATTTATGCCATAATCTTTTGATTTTCAGATCTTGATACTTTGCGATCTTCAATTTGTGAAATCATAGTTGGTTCTTTAGCTGATGTTGACTTTCATTCACAGACTTATTTCCAAGAACCTAGGATGTTGTAACAAATTGGCACATTATATGAGTAGATCCAAGCCTTTTGTAATCGCTGGATGGAAATTCTGTCCATATGTAGATTTTTGAAGTGTTGTCCAAGCCTTTTGGTATGGCACCCACCAATAATGACTGGGATCACCATGGCCAGTTTATGTCATAATTTTTTCAACTTTAATTTTCAGATTTTGATACTTTGTGATCTCCAATTCGTGAAATCACAGCTGCCAGGTCTTAAGTTGGTATTGGCGTTCATTCTCATTGAGTTCTTCCCAAGAACCTAGGACAGTGATGGTTAACCTTTTTTGGATCACGTACCGGGGGGATCATGCGCGGGTAGCGCAGGGGGGTTGTGTGTGGGTGTGCTGCACCCATAATGCTATGCACATGCACACACCCTGCTTTTGGCATGTTTTTCACCCTTCCCAGGCTCCAGAGGCTTTCTAGGACCCTGGGAGAGCGAAAACAGCCTCCTCTGCCCCCTGGAGGTCCTCACTATGCATTAGATTCCTGCACTTTGAATCATTTGATTTATTTTTTAAAAAAATTCTGGTCTTGATTCCATTAGTTTAAATAGCTTGCTTTTGAGCAGCCAAAATCAAGCATTCAGTCCCTTTTTGAAAGTTCCAATTGTAAGCCATTGTCAGATTTTATTTTTATCCACTTTTCTTTTGATCTTTTGTAGAAATTAGCCACGTAATGCTTTTCCTTACCAAGCATTCTAGTTGGGTTTTTATTACATTTTTTCAATGTTCATGTTATGTTTCCTATATATTTAATAAATTGTGATTTTTACCTTACATCAGTGCTTCTTCTTGGCTGCCTTTTACATAGTCAGCCAATGCACACTATTTTTTCTTCAACTTTGACCTGAAGTAAACCTTTGCCTCCATTTCTGCAGGGCAAGTATAATCTATTAACATCTCTACAGGAATCTAATGCATAGTGAATAGTCATAGGTTTTCTTGTTTTTTGGTCCAAACTGTCCAATTCAGCTTGTGTTCATTTAAATAATTCATGTCGTGTATCATATTGCAGGTATGGCCCAAGTGCTGATGGTATTTCCACTGTTCAAATTCGTTTTAGCAATTTTAACATTACTACTATTATTATTATATATATTTATAGAGTATATCACAGAAGTGAGTACCCCCATCACATTTTGTAAATATTTAAGCATATATTTTCATGTGACAACACTGAAGCAATAACTCTTCAGACCTAAACCCTGTTGAGCATCTGTGGGTCATCCTGAAACGGAAGGTGGAGGTGTGCAAGGTCTCTAACATCCACAAGCTCCGTGATGTCATCATGGAAGAGTGGAAGAAGACTCCAGTGGCAACCTGTGAATCTCTGGTGAACTTTATGCCCAAGAGGGTTACGGCAATGCTGGAAAATAATAGTGGCCACATAAAATATTGACACTTTGGTCCCCATTTGGACATTATCACTTAGGGGTGTACTCACTTTTGTTGCCAGCAGTTTAGACATTAATGGCTCTGTGTTGCGTTATTTTGAGGGGACAGCACATTTACACTGTTATAAAAGCTGTATACTCACTACTTTACATTGTAGCCAAGTGTCATTTCTTCATTGTTGTCACATGAAAAGATATACTTAAATATTTATAAAAAATTTCCCCAACACAACCTTGAATTGGGCTGAAAGAGTATTATGTACACGTGGACAGTCGTTTCTCATCCTCCTGATACCTTAGTCAGCACTAAGGTTGGTCACCTACCCAGAAATCCGACCGAAGCCAGCAGCGAACTATTTTTACATCGCACCTTATCTGCACCCACAAACTCCTCTAGGGACAAGCTGAAAAGATGAGACACCTTAACACCTGGAAGGCTTCCTTGTTCCAAATGGCCCTAGTGAATTGATGATCCGCCTTGGGGGCCTATGTCTGGCCAAGTCCTCCTCCCCGCAACCCCAACCCCCCGCCCTCCTCGGTTTGCCTCTGGGCGCTACTTAAGGCAAAACGCTCTTCCCCAAAGCTCCCTCCCTCCTTCCCCACCGACTCCCCATATTCAAGACCCGCTCTTCTTCCCCGGAGCTTGCCTCGGACTCCCGTTTCCATGGCAACCTTTCCCCGCGCCCTGCCCCGCCAATCCGTTTCCATGGAAATTCTCTCCCGCGGCTACGCGGGGCAGGGGCTCTCCGGACCCACTCGCCCTCAGTGCGCACGCGCAGCCCCGGCCTAGGCGCTCTCTTCCGCCCGGGCCTGGCAGCAGCGAGCGGAGTCAGGGCCGGGATCTCCCCGGGCCCAGGTGAAGGAGTTGGGAGGGTGGGGACCAAAAAAAGGGGGGGAGGGGAAGGCAAGGAAGGGCGCTGACCGCCTTGTCCTCGGTGCCGACCCGGTTGCAGTGCTGAACTGACCCTCGCACAGGTACTCGCTGGTGGGTCAGTGGGCCTAGCGCCGGGCCAGCTCCCGATCGGACTGGCAGTTCGTAGTAGGCGGCGGGGAGAAGGAAGAAAGTGGGACTCCAGATCCTCCTTTCTTTTCCCTTCTGGGTAGTGGCTGGCATCCCATTGCCAAGGCTAGATCTTTTCTCCGGGGTCCGGTGGGCGAAGCTAAGGATGCAGAGATAAGAGAGCAGCAGAACTCCTGCATTGGGGGGCTTCTCCTATGGGGATGATGATTATTATGGGAGGATCTGGGAGTCTTGGGGTCTTTGCACGATTTAGGGGTTTGGGTGGTAGTGTAATACGGTCGATGTGATCAAACAATGCCTGAAATGCCTCTGGTCTGCAAAGCAAAGCAATTCCTGAAATCCAGCCTGCCTTAGGATGACAGGGCTGAGCTCGGATTTTATCCCTGCTCGGTTACTAAAGTAATTTGCTCCCTCATGTGTAGCTAATGGGACACCATCCTTAGTCAGCTCAGCCTTTGTTCTATCTATCCTTTGTCTTTTTTGTTTTAGTGTCACCAACCTATCCTTCTAATACCTAGCCAGGGCTGGGCAAGAGGCAGCCATGACAAGGTGAGAAAGATAAAAATTGAATTTGTACGGGTACCGAATATGTTGGTAGAATATATTATTACTTCTTTAGGACTTTTTAGTCAGCTGTTCTTTCTTGGTGAAGGCAGGCAAATGGTTGAGCTAGAGGTGTTCTGTGTAACTTATCTGATGATGATGGATAATTGTTTGGATCTTGGATTGATTATTAACTTGGATTTGGAAATCCTGCATTCCCGCAGCACATTGAAAATGGCAAAGTGACATGTAACCGACAGAGTCAAAAAAAATGTGTGGCTTATACTGGTATTTTTCCCTTTGGAAAGACCTGAGTGGTGTTAACTTTTGAAACCTAATGCTTGAATTACAATTCCAAGCAATCCAGACCGTTGGCCATAGGGATTGAGGGGAATTGTAATCAGATTTGGGGGAAAGTGGCTGAAGTTAACAATGTCCTGCTTTTTAAATTTTGCCAAAGATCAGAATTTTGTCGCCTATCCTTTTTTTCTAGCTCCCCTGTTTCCAGAGTAGTTTACAATGGCAAGAGAAACAGCAGTCCTCGCTCCCCAAGCAACAGCAGTGAGATCTTCACTCCTGCACATGAGGAGAATGTGCGCTTCATCTATGAAGGTGCAGAGTGGGAAGTATTTGCTGCATTTCCGCCAGATCATGGCATATTATGCCACCTTCTATCATGTATATTACTTATGTACCCATACCATTTAACAAGCATTGGTGACATTTCCCCCCATATCTATGTTTTTTTTAAACATAGGTATGAGTAAGTGGAGAAAAAGTACTGAAAATGAGAGTCTTTAAAAGTCAAAAACTTTATACATGGCTCTAATGTTTGGGATTGATAGACCAACATTGTAAGTTCTGTATAGTGGGTCATCTAATTGCAAACAGTATGCTTTCTTTGTTTTTTAAACATTTCTTGTAGCATAGAATCACTGTTAGTGTTTAGGTGGCTGATTCAGTCAGAATGAGCTTCCTTAGTCTGCATGTGAAATATTTTCTTATCTTAATATTCTCCTTTTCTGCAGCATGGCAATCTGTGGAGCGGGATCTCCGCAGTCAAATGGCAGGTGGTGAAAGAGTTCTTGTAGAGGAATATGTGGAGAAGGTACCAAATCCCAGTTTGAAGGGTGAGTTTCATACTGTCAGATATTTTCTTATGACAAACTTATTGACATCCAGTGTAAATTACACATTTCTTTTATGTGAGTATACATTTGAAGATAATTCAGAAGTTTCAATGTGTTCTTCAAGTTCGTTGCTTATAATATATATTTTCAGTACTTTGTCATATTAATTAGCTTCTATTTACGGGGTTTAATTTTGTGTGTTCTAGCTGTCTTTCAAGTGTCCAGATAGTTCAAATTCATGATACTTTGGCATCTATTTCTTTCAGTTTCAGTTAGCCCCTTTTCTTCCATGAATTGTATGCTCTGTATCCCTTCAACTACATCCAGCTCAAAGTTCTTCTAGTAATTAACATTACTAGCATTAGCATCAGTAGTGAGGCAAAATAACAAATGGCTGCATAACACAACATCTTTTATATAATTGGTCCTAGACTTTGACATTTCCTTCTGTCTTAACTTTGGACTTTGGCACATGGTGAAAACTATTGTTCACAATGAAATTAATATGTCTGTTGCTGGTCATTGATCATAGTTTCATTTTATATAATCTAGTAGCTGGTCTTACTATTAGCTGGGTTGGGTACCTTAGTAATAGAATGGTGGAATTGAATGTTTTTAAAAAATAATTTATATTTGGGGGAACACTTCTGTGCAAATATACTTATACAAAAATTGGAGATTCTTTAGGATCTTAAAATCAATGTATTGAATACGAGATATTGGTATTTCTAGCAATAAATAGACTGTTATATGCAAATGTGTAAGCTCCTAGACAAAATATACTCTTTACAGAATTTGTAGATTGCCAGTTTACCTTTCCTTTTGGCAAGGTCCTGCTAACTTCCATTAAAAATTTATTCATGTATTGTGGTAGTTTTCAATATTTTTCACCATCAGCAAAATACTGCACCAAGTTTCCAGGGAAATGGAGAGAACTCTGTTTAAAAATATACACTATAATAGCATAGTGTCTCTTGTTAGGTCAAGAAAATTCTACCTAGGAATCATAATCTAAACTGTGCAGCTAGAAAATCTCTAACATAAAAGGGAGCAAGATTAAATGCATTGTTTTTCAAATGCATATTTGAATTTATGTAATTGTCAAATTAATAGACTAGAATTAATGGCTATTAATCATAAGCAAGAACAAATAACTGTACCTGGCTTGGAGGTTTTAGTTTAAACTCCTGTACAAAATAGAAAGTTAGACTTGATGGTCGAAGTAGTAGTATCTAATATCCCGGTATTATGATTCTAGTCCAACATTTGATTTATAGTAATGATCAAATGAATGCATTTAGGAAATTCAGAGGTAAAGGATAAAGAATGGAATTTTTCCATATATAAACTTTTACTGGCTCTGAACATTCTTTGTTCTTGCTTATGATTAATTCTAACCTCTATGAATTTGATGATTGCATAAATTCAGATATACATTTTAAAGACACTGCATTTAACCTTGCTCTGTTTTATGTTAGAGATTTTCTAGTTGCATGGTTTAGATTATGATTCCTAGGTAGCATTTTCAGCTCTTTAGAAATATATTTGGTTGCATTGTTGTGAAGATAGCTATGGATTCTTATACTGTATAGAACATATAGTGGAGCATACACATATTTTAATTAGATGTCTCAGTTATCTATAGCCCAAAACAGAATTTAAAGTATTATTAATTAGGTGATGGTATGGAATCCACCGTAGCAATGTTGTTCTTGCTAAAGTCAGTAGGAATATTGAAGAAAATAACATGGGGAATCTGGAATGTTATCCTAAATTTTCTTTTATTTTTTTGACAGCATTCAAGCCTGTTGACTTGAGCGACCTAAAGCGACGGAACACACAGGACTCTAAGAAATCCTAAAGTGACTTGGGCTGGCCCAGCCCCAATGCTGGCATGTGGCCACTGGTACATGAATTTGATAACTTTGTGTTGGTTTCCTCCTTAGGTCTGGATTGTGCCTGGGGCTGGCTCTGAATTTCCTAGGAAGGATTGGCTTTCTGCCTCTTCTTCTCAGCATTCCCTGGCCTGGGCTGCCTGTCTTCATTCTAGAATTGAGCCCAGGAGTTCCTTTTCCTTAGTAAATGACATTTTAATCTGACAATAGCCAAGTGGCTGGCATGTGTCCTGTCTGTCTACATGTGAAATAAGACAGAAGCATTGGGAAACACCAGACCTAGACTCTCCCTAAAGTCCTCTCCAAACCCAGCTCTTCTTAGGGAAAAGCTGAGAGGCTGATGGGAAAGAAGCAGCTGTGGTTATGTAGTCTACTCTGCCAATACAAACCAGGAGATTTTAGACTGCTAATACTTGAGCTTTTGGTCTGAAGAATGGAACAGTATTGCTCAGCCCGTTGGTACAGTGATGATGAAGAAGAACTGAAAAATAGAAGCGTCAAGCCCAGGACAGTTTCCCAAGTGCAAACTTTTTGTGATTCAACTGTATCTGGATAAATCTGACTGGTCTCCCTTACCACGTGCTGAAAAGATGCACCAGATTCTGTGGTTTTTACACCTTGACTAGCAGCCCCAGCCGGGGGGGGGGGAGGTGGCATTTCTGAGCTAGCCCCAGAGCCCAGCCCCCGTGCCCCAGCAGGGCTGGGGTCAGCCTTAGTGTGTGCTGTTCACAAGCAAGTGGCAGAAGTACCCATGCTTGTGTCTAGCCCAGGCATTGGTGTTGGGGACCCTACCTAAAATAGGTAGGCAAGGGCATGGTGGCTGTTTCTTTCCCTTTGTTATGTCCCCCTTTGAATTGTGTCTGTCTTTAAGGGGTGTTGTAAATAAAACTGGTTAGTCATTTTGACCTTCTGTTGTGTGACCTTATCTTGCATTCTAGTTGCATTCTTATAGTGGAAGTCACTTAGTTATCTACTACTATATTCTTTTCTGTGACCAATAATCAGCTTCTCCTGACCTAGTATCGCCTTTCTTGGAAAAAGGTGAATATCTATTTTTTTTCTAGTTACTGTAGTTTTAATATTTCGATTAGTCTTCTTAATCATTATTTTGTGTTGGCCCTGGCCAATGGCACACAAAGTGACTATTAGCTTGTTTTTTAACTAACCAGATCACCCTAGCCTTTTTTGTTGCATCTTTGGTTCTGATATGGCATACCCCTGAAAGAATATTAAACATCTTTGCTCAAACTTCCATAGCTTTGGATAAAGGAACTTAGCAAATCCCTGTTTTGCAAGAAGAGTCTTCAGAAGTGTTTCCTGATGTTTCCAAATTGGAAGCAACTTTATTCTGTTCTGTTCATTTCATGTTTTGCATACCTGAGGATAATGTTTATATCCTGAAGTGAAAAAGCGAGATAATTGAGAATCAAATGCTTATAGGTGCTAATGTGAGGCAAAGGCTGTTACATAGAGACTATATTTCAGCAATGGGGTACTTCGTGCCTTTTGAATATGAAGAGTTTAGTACAGGTAGTCTTTGTTTAATAATAGCAATTGGGAGTGCCAGTTACGTCAATGTGGTCATAAAGGGTGACATCACGTGACTGCACCAATTTATGACAGCAGTTGTGACGTTCAGGTTGCTGTCATTAAATTATGCATAGCCATTAATTGCATATGATTGTGATTTGTGACTGCCTGAACGGCTTCCCCATTGACTTTGCTTGTCAGAATCTGGCAGTGAAGGTTACAAATGGTGATCACAGGACTCTGGGACACTGCAACCATTGTAATTGTGAACTGAGTGTCAAATGCCCGAACCATCATGGCGTGACTGCAGGGACGTTGCAGTGGGTGCAACTACGAGGACCAGTCATCTCATTTAATGCTGTGGTAACTTTGAAAGGTCTCCGAACAAGGGATCATTAAGCAAAGACTACCTGTATTGTACTATCTGAGTGTTCAAATTGTGGGATCCCAGCTGGCATCTTCAGAGAGTGAACTGTGTACAAATACTGTGGATTAAAATCATACATGCTTTGCGGAAAAATAGTGCAAACACATGCATAAGTTTTTGAGGAGACATTTTTTTAAAGCCTTGACAGTTCCAAGTCAATATATTATTGTCCTACATGGAAGAGTGTATAACCTCAATTCGGGGGACTTTTTGTTTTACTGATAATAGTAAAAAAATTCCTTTGTCCCCAAACTTAATCAGATTACTAGAATAAGAATGGAACTCTCACTTGTTTACAATAGTATAGATTTTTTCTGCTCACCTCATTTTCCTGTCGGTATCTTCCTAGGAAGTTTGACATTTTATTTGGTTTACTTAAGCCTTTTATATTTGCTTTAGTTGGGCAATAATTGCTGTAGTCAAATAACAACGTAATAGGATGGATGAGAAACCTGAATATATTTCAGCAAACAATAAATCTTACATATAAAAGCAGCCTGAAGAATTCTAGATTAGAATGTGATAAGACATTTGAAAACATGAATTTTGGATCATTAGATGAACATTTTTCAACTGATCTCAATAGTAAACATAATCTCAATAGGCCCTTGAAAATCAATTGAGGTAAAGGCTTTCCACTACAGGAGAATTCTGTGGTGATTGTCATGTGCCTTCTTCCATCTTTCTTCACAGATCCTGTAGACCAGGGGTCTCCAAACCTTGGCAACTTTAAGACTTGTGGACTTCAACTCCCAGAGTTCCCCAGCCAGCAAATCTGGCTCAGCTGTTCCTCAGGCTTCTGAGCTGTTCCTCAGCCAGCAAAACAAATCTGACTGAGGAATTCTGGGAGTTGAAGTCCACAAGTCTTAAAGTTGCCAAGGTTGGAGACAGCTGCTTTAAACAGGATAGTTGGCATTAAGGGCCTTGGTGAAACAAGAGCTGCTCAGCAGACTTCCAGAATGATTTTCGTATGCTCTCCTCTGCCTTCAAGGGAGTCCTTTCCCAGGACATCATATGATCATTTATCTGAAGTAAAATGTACATCTTACATTGAATACAAACTGAATCTTCCAAGAGTAGACCTGCATGTATTATGCCATATTATATGGTAACCTCTCATTTGAATCATTTTATATATGGAGTAGACTAGAATGGTGCCATGTTTGGGAAGTTCTTCAAAATTTAGGTTAAATCACAATGGTGAAAAATCTAAAATCACACCAAAAAAGCTCTTGATTTTTCATCATAAGTGTTAGTTACGTGAATGGGTTCTGAATCTCAGTCTGATGAGCGAGGTGGAATTTAACGAAGGACTTGTATTCTATGAACATAACACATAAGACATTTGCATTTTTTAAAAAAACTTAATGTTCAGAAGTAGTTGTACAACAGAGAAGGAAGACGGCCTCAAAGGACTACAAACAATAGATATTTAAAAGCATTGGTCCATGGGAGGCATCTAAACTGAAGATTTTAAAAGATTAGGGTTACTTAGGAAGTTCTAATGTTCGCTTTCTGGACATTGAGTTCTGTAGTTTTTAACTGCTTGATTGATCTTTGATTTTATGATATATTTTTTTTAAAAAGATTACATTCCCTTTCCTCCCTAACAAAAGGGCTCAGATTTCTCACATGGAATAACTTGATCCTGGATTACAGATTACAATCTGACTAGAAATGCAGTTGCAGACAATTCACTGTATGTTTACTAGGGTAACAGTGTTTAAGAAGAGTCATATTTTCAGTGACTGAACAATGTTGGCCCTGCCCAATTAATTTATTTTCAACATAAGCCCACATATCAACAATGAACTCTTGAACGCTTTCTCCTTCAGATTATTTAGGTTTCCTCTTTCATTTAAGCATCTTGAATGTTCATTAACTTTTCTCAGACCCTCAACTCCTGGACGCGAGTGAGCCAGTGAGATGCATAATAAAGCTCCAACGCTTTCTCTCTTTTTTTCCTGTTTATACTGTGTTAGAGGAACAAGAGCCCTTAGCCCTTATAAACAGTGTACTTCCATTCAAGCATCTTTAGCAATCTCTAGCTGGCTATTCTGCCACAGGCTACAAGTGAAATTGCAACTAATTTCCCACATCTCCCTATTGCAGAACTTTTGTTTCATATTCTTTCAACCATTCATGTTACCTGCTATTACATAGCTGTACGGCTAGTAAAGATATGTACATCTACTATCTCCCTGTATTTAATTAAATTTCTACTAAGGCTAAAATTACATGCATTTGGGAATTTAAAATATAAGAAAGATATTTTATTGCAAGTTTGCAGATGAGGAAAATGTTACTAGACAGGGATTAAAGTCCGCTGAGTTTTTAAATAATATTTTACCGTAGCATTTTGATACTAAAATGTATGGGTTGTCTTTAAGTGTAGAAAAAATAGAGGGAGGACGTTTGGTGGCGTGGTTAAGGCATCAGAATAGAAACTGGGAGACTTGAGTTCCAGTCTGCCATAGGCTAGAGGCTAATTGGGCAACCTAAAGCCAGCCACTTTCTAGGATAGTGGCCTCCGACCTTTTGGGCACCAGGGACCTGTTCCGTGGAGGGAGTTTTTTCCATGGACAGGAGGGGGTGTGGTTTCGTGTGCTGCCTGCACTTTGTGGATAGGGCTTCACTTGTTTGTACGGCCCAGTTTCTTGCATGCCATGGACTGATGGTGGTCCACAAACCGGGGGTTGGACACCCCTGTTCTAGGAAGCAGGAAACGGCAAACCACTTCCAAAACTTAAAGAAAATTGCAGGGAAAAATGTAGGGAATGGAAAAAAAAATGAAGAAACTGCAAAGGAAAAAAGAATCAGTCTGCAACCCATTCTGTACATTCATGGCCCACATAAATATAAAAATAAAATTAGGGTAAAGCAGATACATAGAGTTAACCCACCCTATTTTGTAACACACACCAAAAAGCTAATGCCTCCTATGGCTGTTGTGGGAAAGGGGTTTGAACAAAATTTCAGAAGCTATGCTATGCTATATATGTTTCCTATTTTTTAAAATATAACAAGAAAGAAAGAAAGAAACCCAACAGTGCTTGATTGAACTTTATCTGCATCTTTTAGGTTTCAGCAATGGGAAATCATCCAACTTGACCTGGTTACAAGTGCTTTTTATTTCAAACTATCTAACAAATTTACTCCAGAAAGCCACAAGTGGGCCGCTTCCATTAGAGTTACTAACAATTGGAAATCTTAACTTGATCGCTGTTGGGTTTGTCACAGGCATTTTAATAGCACACATAAGACTGATTCTACCTCTGAGCCTGAACAAAAACAAGTTCAGCTTTCATATGGAGCACTTATACACCTACCAGGTCTTTCCTAATAGGTCGTGTTCCACTTTAAGCCACTTTAAACATTAATAACATGTTACAGAAATATAATAGAGAGTCTAGGAAGAAAGAGTGATTGTGCTTTAAAAGGATATATAAACAATGTTGGCCTATGATTTTTCATATCAAGATCCCAAATCCTCTCCTTTAGTTCAGCCAAGATTTTATTAAGGCCTAAAGCAGATAGTGCTGAGAAGGTAATACTGTAATATTCCAAATATTCATTAGTATTTGGTTGGAAGTGAACCTACCCAGCAAGATGAGAACTAAGGTAGTTCCCCACTACACTGGCTTCAGCCAATGAAAAAGGTGAAGTTCTTACTGATCCTTGCAAACTCCCCCCCCCTTTTCAATCTTTGTCAATGTAATACAGAATATACCAGGCAGGATAGTAACTAAAATGCAGCTCCCTTGCCATCTCTGTCCCAATGGTCCCCTCATCCAAATTTAGATCATAGATGAGTGGGATCTAATTTTGGACTTCCTGGGGTTTAGCAGCAGCTGCATGACAAGGTAAAATTAATAAAGCAGGCAGGGAGAAAATGGAACAGAAAAGGGCAGACGGTCTAAAGTGTCTGATCTCAGATGTCACGTTAATAGCAAAATGCATATTTTCACAGAATGTGTCCTGATACTTCTCAGAGGAAAAAAAACACACATAAAAACATGTGCTGTGCTACTGTGCATTCCAGCGTTCTGGATTGTTCTGAGCCCCAAAAGGTACGTTCTGCGCATACTTTCATCCTACCATTATCTTTTTGAAGGGTACAGGAAGTACATATAAAATTGTGCTGGTGACCAATTAATTGGCCACTTCCCAGTTATTTTTTAAAAACAGCCAGATAGCTCAGTTAGCCTGATGGATGCCTACAGAGGTATTCATAGACAATAGATAGAGATGGATTGTTCCCAGTTTGGCCCGGTTCAGCCCAACTGGTAGTGGAATTCAGGCCTGGGCCGCAGAACCGGCAACAACCCAGGCCTGCCATGCCCACAGACCGGTTCCCTTGCCGCCACTGAGTAACCACCATTTTGGTTTTTTGTGACTGCGCGTGCACCGTTCACTGTAAATTGTTCTGCGCATGCATGAAGAACAGTTTACAGTGAACAGTGCAGGCACGCGCAGAGCGTATCAGGCGTGTGGGGGGGTTGCAAACCAGTAGTAAAACAGGCAGCAACCCACCTCTGAGTCACCCCATTTATTGAGAATAAATTTAGACACCCCCCCACCCCCATACCGTCTATAGCATGCATGCATAGGACCATGGAGGTCATCCTAATAGCTCTAGCAAGTCTTTGAAAGGCGTGTTTTCTACATGATGTGATAGCACAATCCTGTGAGGGAACATAAAATGCCTTCTTGATATATGGGGCAAGGGAGGGAGTGTAGGATTTAAAGGCTACCTCTATTAATATACTCAGATCTGTTTTCCTCCTTTGACTCTGAGGGCTTAATGCCATCTAAAGTTAAACTTGCTGGAGATGTTATTCCGCTTTTTACTTTGCCAAAACTAAACCCAGTTACCTCTGAATCTTTAAAAGCCTTCCCAGTTTCCCAATATGAACTGCATAGTTTGACTGTTTTCTCCCATGCGTTTTAGCCATCCAAACTTTTATAGTGCACTGATTTTCAATTTTGACAAAACAAGTGAAAAGCTTTTTAAAAAAAATACTTTATGCATAAGAGATTTTTAACCAAATGACACATATTTCGGCATTTCTATTTTGCATATTGCCTTGTTGGTAATATTAATCAATTGACTTGATATCCTGTCTTCTTACAGGAAATACTTCTTTTTTTTAAAAAGTGTGTCTTTTTTTCTTTTAAAGGATGTGGAAAATGGAAAAAGAATGAAATTAAGAAAATAAACAAATGCTACTGAAAAAGGAAGTAAGTTATTCAAACAAGAAGGAGTAGACTTGTTTGACATATGTTTAGGAATCTAAAAGGTGTTTTTAGGGAAAAATGTTATGATACAGGACATAGTCAAATAAAGGAGGGATAATGATAACAACGTGTATATATATGTATATGTATATGTATATGCATATGCATATGTATATGTATGTGTGTTTTCTGAGGTTTTCGCGGGTGTTAGTATGTAGGTCTCTAGTTGTTCGGGTTTTCTCCCGCGTAGAATTGGAGATGTCTTGGCGACGTTTTGACGAAGTCTCATTCGTCATCATGACGAATGAGACTTCGTCAAAACGTTGCCAAGACATCTCCAATTCTACGCGGGAGAAAACCCGAACAACTAGAGACCTACATATGTATGTGTGTATATAGATCCACTTCAAGCTATTTAGCTCTCATCAGCTAGCCACACCCTTACTGGGATTTGAACCTGGGTTATATTACATACTAGGCAGACTTCTTAGCCCCTTTATTTATTTATCAGCACAAATAAAACACACACATATATGTGTGTGTGTGTGTGTGTGCGTGTGCGTGTGTGGCAGTGACGTGCAGTCACTAGAGGCAGGGGAGGCGGGGCCTCACCAGTCTCCTGAGGGAAAGGAAAGAATTTTAAAGAATTTTTTAAAAATAATTAAAGCCAGGGTAGTTGCTACCAGATTCCAAGTCACAGTGGCTTGGTGTCTGCTCAGTGTTAACTATAGGAGGAGGCCAGAGAACTCGGGTCCTCCTTTGCATAAGGAATTTTTTGCCTTTTAAAAGTTAAGAAAGGGTTAAAAAGCAAAAATTTGCATGCAAAGGAGGCACTGATTCTCCCGCCTCCTGATCTGGGAGCAGCGAATCATGCCTGTGCAAGGGCACTTGAGACTGCGCAATCTAGCAGTTTCCATCGAGGGTGATTCTGGAGAGGTTGCTCTGGGCCGCCAGCCGCCAGCAGCAATTTCTTCTCTGCCCGGCATTTTCTACTGGGCGGCTTGGCGCCTTTGCTGCAGACCTGGGTCTTGGCGGCTCCCGCGATGCAAAGTGCCCCACCGGGCACTTTGCATCGCGGGAGCCGCCAAGCGCCAACATTCCCGCTGCCCTAGCCTGCAGCCAGCCCAGCACCGAGCGGGGAGAACGAGGAGGAGGAGGAGGAGGAGGAGAGCGATGAGTCCTTGTGCCAGCCGACCGGCCAGGCAGGGAGCAGGTTGGGTGGGGGGTGGGTGGACTGGCTGGCTGGGGAGGGGGGATCATGGCCGCTCAGGTGGCCCCCGCTGCTGCCGACAGCAGCTTGGGTGTCCTGGCTCCATCCAAGTTGCTTCTCGCCGCCGTCACACTTCACCGCCTTGCCCCCCGCCTCCTCCAATGAACAATCCTGCTGCCCCGGCCTGCAGCCAGCCCAGCACTGAGCGGGGAGGAGGAAGAGGAGGAGGAGGAGGAGAAGAATGGTGAGTTCTTGTGCCGGCTGGCTGGCCAGGCGGGGAGCAGGTCGGGCAGGGGGTGGGTGGGCTGGCTGGCTGGCTGGGGAGGGGGGATCATGGCCGCTCAGGTGGCCCCCACCGCTGCCGACAGCAGCTTGGGTGTCCCGGCACCGTACAAGCTGAAGAAAGCGGAGGATTGTTCGTCGGAGGAGGCAGGGGGGGCAAGGTTGTGGAGCACGACGGCGGCGAGAAGCAGCTTGGACGGAGCCAGGACACCCAAGCTGCTGGCAGTGGGGGCCACCTGAGCGGCAACGATCCTGGCTCTGCTGCTCCTCAGAGGCGCCCAGGGTCAGCTTCAAGGTTAGCGCTCCATTCCGACGAGGCTACGGGGAATCCCGAAGGGTTGAACCCCGGGCCTCTGCCCAACCGCCGTGGCCAGAGTGCCGACGGTCGAGCCCTTTGCCCTGATCACCTAATCTGTGAGGATGGGTCCGCGTCTTGAGAACCGCAGTCCGGGAAGTCCTCTCTTTGATCCCCCCTCCTGGGCCCTTAAATCGGAGACCCGCATGCCTGGTTCGTCCGGACGCGCAAGGCAAGGGCGCGGGGAAACGGAGCTAAAGGGAGGTCAGCACGCCCGGGTCAGCGGGGCGCGATGCTCCGGCGGTGGAGGAGAAACACATTCGATTTCTTCGCGTGGTTTTTCCCCCCAGCTCAGTAGGGGAAGGTGGAAAAGCTCCCCGGAGTCCTTGCTACCCCTCACCTCGATTCGCTTTTCTTTGTCCACCCGCAAACTGGAGTGATCCCGCTCTCCTAAATATGTTTGTCGTGTTGTAATTGTGGATTTCCACGTGCCTTTCTCCGTAAAAAGTCAGACACTGACTTTCAGTGGCCCGAGTCTTTTGGAATATCCTTTTGGAATGTCAGCGGGGACGGAGGAGGCAGGGGGGGCAAGACAGCAGAGTGTGGCAGCGGCGAGAAGCAACACCCCCGCTGCTGTGTCCGACAGGCGTCTCGTGTTTATGTCCGCCATAAACGCGAGACGCCTGTCGGACACAGCAGTGGGGACGTTGCTTCTCGCCACTGCTGCGCTCTTGTCTCACCAACGGTAATCCTCACCGCACGTCACTGGTGTCTGGGTACAATATAAGGAAACTGGATGTAAATTGTAAATAGTGATTTAGAAAGGAGGATTAGAAAATTTTATTACTAAATATTATGGATGTTTAGCTAGAATAGGACATAAGGATTCAGTGTTATTGGAGGATTTTAGAAATAGTAAATGAAATGCCAGTTTGTGGTTATGTATTAAATCTTGATATATTTTATGAGGAAGGACGATTAAACAATTATAGTCAAATGAAAATGGAGGTATGATGATGGTAACATGTATAAATATCTGAGTTAAAATACTTGCGTTAATATGAATTATGCTTGATGACTGTGGAAGAGATGCACGAAAGCCTTTTGTAACCAACTGATACACTTTCTACAGTAGGTAAAGAAGGAAGATTTTTTGTGTTGTGTTTGTTTTGAAAATTAAAAATAAGAAAAATATTTTTAAAAGGTGGGTTTTTTTGCTGTCTCTATAGTTGTCACCATGAATGTAGCTTTTTTTTCGTTTTATAACCCACTTTTCCACCATGTGTCTAGGGCAGAATAGGCAGCACTTCCTTTTTTGATATTTCTCCAAAAGTGCAATTTGGTGAGGAAGGCTGCGCTGATTCCCATAGTCATCCAGTGGACTTCCATGACTGGGAGAGAACTGGATACAGGTCTCCCTGTTCTTAATTCAGCATAGTTAACCACTAGGTAAAGGTAAAGTTTTCCTTGTCAGTTGTGTCCAACTGTAGGGCACATTGCTCATCTCCGTTTCCTGGCCGAGGGAGCCAGCGTTGTCTGAAGACAATTTTCATGGTCATGTCACCAGCATGGTTATACACCAAAGGCAACGGTGGGATTCAACCAGTGTAACAACTGGTTCGCTGAGCACATGCATGCGCACTAAATGCACACTCTGCGTGCGCACAGTGCATTTGAAAACAGCTCTAAAACGTACCTTCTACTCTAGCCTGGTGAGTAAAACAGCTGAGGTGTGGCAATCCACTCTGCCATGCCTATCAGATGGGCTTCAAACAAAGGAAATTAGGACAGACTAGCGCAGGTGTGGGTAGGCGGGGCCAACTGATCACCAGAACTACTGGTTCGCCCGAATCAGTCCAAACCACCTGAATCCCACCCCTGACCAAAAGGTGCACAGAACAGTGTTACCATGCTAACAAAGTGATACCTATTAATCTATTTGTATTTGCATGCTTTCAAACTGCTAGATGGGCATGAGCTCGGGTGAGTATAATGGGAACTCACCCGTTGCACAGAGCTGGGGTCTCAAATCTGGACTGTCATCTCTCCAGCTGATAGGCTCAGTGTCTTTAACTGCTGAGCCATCATGCCCCAATTTAACCACTATACTGCATTGTATTGTCTCTCAATGACGAACAGAATTTATTACCAACTCAAATGTAACATTCATGGTCTCTTACTGAATATGTTCTTAGAATTGTTCTTTCTACCAGAGAACTTGAAAGCGAACACTATTTTTAAACGGATCCAGGAAATTCTAAGCGAAGTGGTTTAATGATTTTCTTCTAGAAAAACTGGTGCAACCACACGATTAAATTTCCAAACTTTGACCCTTAAGACAACTCTGACTGAAAAATTAACATAACTCTGCAAAGAGAAAGTTTAACATGCTAGCTGTTTAGTGATACAAGAATGTCAACAAGCATATTTGAAGAGTGATCTAATACACAGGATTAGAACTTTCAACAGCAAAGGGTAGGTATGTATCCACTGTGTACACACAGTGGATTCCCTTAAGGATCGTGTTCTCCAGCATTTTCATCAATGTTCTGAAGTTTGGAATGAACATTGAAGTGGCTACATTTCTTAACATGGCACCAAACTGGTTTAAGGGTTAAAACAGAAATAACAAAGAACTGTTATTGTGAGCTTTCAAAAGGCATGTGATTGAACTCTGCAGAAACAGCAGTCTGGATTATGTAATTCTGTTTTCATCTAGCAAACTTATTTTTAAATCAAAGTTCCAAAATAAGATGGGCTGGAGACG
This sequence comes from Thamnophis sirtalis, assembly GCF_051295495.1. Taxonomy (NCBI): domain Eukaryota; kingdom Metazoa; phylum Chordata; class Lepidosauria; order Squamata; family Natricidae; genus Thamnophis; species Thamnophis sirtalis. Next base: position 129,937,113 of record NW_028261383.1, read on the forward strand.
CCCCTATTGATAAGGCCCTGTCTGGAGTGTGCTTTTTTCCGAAGCCATATTTTAAAACAATTGTAGTGGATTAGCTGAATCCAAAGGGTGGAATGCTGGAGTGGTGCTGCCTTCTTTTAGACACCACTTCCTGATACTACCTTCTGCTTTAACAGATTTAACAGAATAACAGAGTTGGAAGGGACCTTGTAGGTCATCCAGTCAAACCCCCCACTCAAGCAGGAGACCATACACCATTTCTGACAGATGGCAGTCCAGTCTCTTCTTGAAAGTTTTCAGTGATGAAGCTCTCACAACTTCCGAAGGCAAGTTGTTCCATTGATTGATTGTTCTCACTGTCAGAAAATTTCTCCTTATTTCCAAGTTGAATCTCTCCTTATTCAATTTCCATCCATTATTCCTTGTCTGGCCTTTGGATGCCTTGGAAAATAGCTTGACTCCCTCCTCTCTGTGGCAGCTCCTCAAATATTGGAACATTGCTATCATGTCTCCCCCCAGTCCTTCTCCTCACTAGACTAGCCATGCCCAGTTCCTGCCACCATTCATTGTATGCTTTAGCCTCCAGTCCCCTAATTATCTTGGTTGCTCTTCTCTGCATTCTTTCTAGAGTCTTAGTGTGTGTGTGTCTGTGTCTGTGTGTGTGTGTCCCCAAAGCTGGATGCAATATTCTAGGTGTAGTCTTACTAAGGCTTTATAGAGTGGTATTAGTACCTTACTTGATTTTGATTTAGGAGCTTTAGTAACTCCTGATGCCACTATTACATTCCAAAGTGTGCCAATGTACACTTGTGTGTCTTTTGGGATGAGGCTTTCACAACCTCTGCTTTGGGGTTGTGAAAAAGTTAAAAACGGAAATAAATAAACACATAAAAGTAAATAAAATGGCACCATTTTTGGCCACAGAGTATGAAGGCATGGAACTATAGATTAGGCTTTTCTCTCCTCTCCCTCTTGAGCAATGGTTCACAACAGAGCAATTTTTTTTAAAAAAAGTAATTAATATAGTCACCATTTACCATTAAATAGGAACTGTCAGTGTTGTCAAATATAAATTACGTATCTGTTCAGCAACATAAGAAAACTAGAAAAGCAAAAATGGCACCAGTATATGACAAGATGGAGCTGGTTTGCTACAAAAGGATCCATTCCGAGCCAAGGTGGTACAGTGCTGAGAGTGCAGTATTGCAGGCTACTTCAGCTGACTGCTCGCTGCAGTTTGGCAGTTCAAATCTCACCATGCTCAAGGTTGACTGAACCTTCCATCCTTCCAAAGTAGATAAAATGAGGACCCAGATTGTTGGGGGCAAATAGTGACTCTGTAAACCACTTAGAGAGGGTTGTAAAAGCACTGTGAAGCGGTATATAAGTCTAAGTACTATTGCTATTTCCACCAGAACTTCAGAAGAGATGGACAATAATGCAGTAACTTCACGTACACAGCTTGAAAGGATGGATGCAAACTGAGGTTTAAACATACCCATTTGTATAATTTTTACAGAGAAATAAAAACAAGTAGCACCCCACAGAAAAGAATTTTTTGCAAAATTCTAGCTAAACTTTTTTACTGATTGCTGCAGAAATAAAGAACTTCTAAAACAGGCTTTCCCTCTGCTATAATACATCTGTGCTTCTCAGTTTCCTGGCAATTCTAGCAGTTTATCAGTGACCGAGGAGATGGTCCCCCTCACTGGTTCTCCAGTCTTTGCACAGCATTGTCTGCTTCTTTTCCAATTTCTCCTTTGTTTTAAAAGCCTCCATGGTTTTGATATCAATTATTAAATTTTGTTTCTTTGTGTGTGTGTGTGTATTATGTATGTCATCATGACAAGTGAGTATCTCTCCCTGATGATCCAAAAGATGTGGATTTGGTGTGCATTGAGGTATTGGGCCTGTCTATTGGCAAGAAGGGTAAGCTCACAACAGCCATTAAGCAGCAATCGTACACAGGAGAAGTCTTAGTTTTCTCAACGGAAACATTTTGTGGCCCAAATAATATTAAACACAGTGTGCTTGCAAGGCTTGGGAACAGAGGTACAATCAGATCTTTGAGAACAATGGAATCATTTGTGTCCTCAAAATAGTACAAAGTTGTTCAGTATTTCAAATGATTAAAGTACTGTGAAGAAACCCATAATAATAAAAATAAAACAAGTGGATTGTAGTTTCTACTTAATTATGTGGAAAATTTACAGAGAAGCAAATATATGCCTGGTAGTTAGTGGAATACTTAGTTGTAATGAATTGTCAGAAAAATCATGTTCCTTTAATTAGGAAGAGTTAAGTGTAGTATCCCACACCCATTTTAGAATACATAGTGGGAAAAATTCTCCATGCTAGCTGCCTTTTATCTATCCCTTGTCTCTCTTAAATGCTGATCTCCAAAATATATTCAATCTGTGATAAACATCCTATTCAATCCTCTCATGTTTTTCACTTAATTCCTGTAGAAAGTTAACTTTGAAAGAATATTTTTTGTGTATCCAGATATAAACGGGGGAATTATACTACCCTTCCCTAACTTCTTGATATTTATACTACAGTCTCCAGTCAATATGGCTATTGACATACATTTCTGGAGGATAGCTGTTTTAACAGTCTGGCTGTAAGCTTGATAGGACTCTCAATTAAAATGTCCTCTGAAAGTATTTTCTGGTAGCATTTTGAGTGAAGGTTGCTTGATGTATAAAATAGATCCAGAAAGAGTTGTTTATTATATTGAGAGATGTAAGGGAAGCAAAGTTGAAAAACTGGAAAAGGAAGAATGCAATGAAGAATGTTTTTCCATCTATGGATCAGCAGTCAAGGTCATGTCGCAGCAGGATGCATTAATGATAGCTAGGAGGAGACAAAGGCCAAAATGTATATTCCACTTTAAGGTCTTTTTAAAAAGTACCAACCAAAATGTGGTCTGATGCAACTTTAAACCATGGATTTGGGAGGCCCTTCCAAAAGATTGTATTGTAGGGCATGCAAAACCTTGGCTAGATCAATTCTCGAATACAGCTCATCTGCCTGGAATCTGCATTGAATATCGGATATTAATACAATTGAGAGAGTCCAAAGGTATTTCACGAGAAGAGTACTCCACTCCTCTACTCACAACCGAATACCCCATGCCACTAGGCTTGAAATTTTGGGCTTGGAAAACTTAGAACTATGCCGTCTATGGTCTGACCTAAGCACAGTACACAAAATTATCTGCTACAATGTCCTACCTGTCAATGACTACTTCAGCTTCAACCACAATAATACATGAGCAAACAATAGATACAAACTCAAGGTAAACCACTCCAAACTCGATTGCAGAAAATACGACTTCAGCAACAGAGTGGTCAACACCTGAAATGTACTACCTGACTCTCTTGTTACATTCTCAAACCCCCATAATTTTAATCTAAGACTGTTCTACTGTTGACCTCACCCCATTCCTAAGAGGTCTGTAAGGGGCATGCATAAGCGCACTAGCATGCCTACCGTCCCTGTCCTACTGTCTCCATTTATTCGTACCCATTTACTGTGTTCATATTTATGTTTCTACTTATACCTGTTATCTTTTACATGTTTGACAAACTAAAATAAATGATATTAATAAAAAGGTTCTCCTTCAAAAATGTAAAACTATCCCCCTCTTCCTTTTTCATCTTTGGTAGAGTTCAGTTTGCTGAAATTAAAATACTGTAAAGTTGGTTCCTATCACTTGACAAGAATGAAAGAAGAGTTAGTTTGTTGGATTAAAAATGGGATGCAGTGGAGTTTTCCCCTTCTGTCCCATGTTCTATGCTTCAGTTGTAAAATATTTTGGATGTTACCTGATATATTCCCCTTTTAACCAGAAGATGGTGATGTTGATACAAACTAAACAATAATAGCCCGCTAAGGTTAATTTTTATTTGGAAATAATTGAATTACTAAATAAGAAGCATTCAAACGAACACAAATTATGCCAAACCGTGTCAAGCTGTTGGCCTGTCAGCTCAGTATTCTGTCCCAGACACTCCCATGTGTATAAATGAAATAGGCAGCTGAGAGTCCAGGGAGTTACTTCCAACTCTTACAAAAGTTAGGGGTTATTTGAAAACGAAGGTACTTTAAAAAAAAAACCTAAAGTGGATAGCTTGTGGCAAGGAAACACATAAACTAATATCTCAGGTGCATAGTTTACTTTAGAGCTACATCTAGACTGGTTATTTGCCGATCATTAAATTGTGGATAATGCACTGGCTTAGCATTCAAAACCAAATACCGGTAGGCCAAATCACTCTGGATCTGGGGTGGGTGGGTGGGTGTTGATGACTTCTGAATTTGATTCTCAACTTCAGTAATTTTGTGTATTGGTTTCTTCAACACTGAACATTCCTGATCATGGTTTATTATCATGGGAAGATAACATTGATCCAGGACTGCCTCAATTCTTCCTCCATAATTACTATAACGATGCACAGCAGTCCTGGTCTGTACACATTTTCCACCAATGGAGAATGTTAGATACTTGCTTCAACTACAGTGGTTTCCACCAAGGTCCTCTATTCTGGCAGGGGCAGAGGTTTAATCTCATTGGTCGAAGGGTCTGACAGCTCCCTATAAAAGGGCTGCTGTCAGACTCAACCTTCGCTGGATTGTTCTTACTTGTTGTACTTTAATAAGGAGCTGTTGTTGCCTTTAGCCTAGTGTGCCTTTCCATTACCCGATATAACACTGGCGATGAGGGTGGGATTGGAAGGCAACTAGGCGAACCAAAAAGAGCATAGCAATCCAACAAGTACATCCAGCACGGAGCTCAGCGTGGCTTCGAGCAGCCATTTTTGAGCGGCAAACTAAAAACGCCCTCAGAACACAAAATGGCTATGCACGCCCCACCAACTCCGTATGACCCAGTCACCGAACAGTGGGACTCGTATATGCTACAGTTTGACTGCTTCCTCGAGGCCAACGACCTTATGGGCCTTTATGAAGGCCGCAAGAAGAACATGTTCCTCGGATACTGTGGCCAGGAAGTGTTCGAAACAGCGAAAGACCTCTCTGAATCAACGCTGCTACAATCGGTCACTTGGTCCGTGCTCCAGCAGACGCTGAGGACCCACTAAGCCCCCAAGCTGTCCAAGCACGTTCACCGGCACGAATGTAATATTCGGAACCAAAAGGAGGGTGAATCGATCAACGAGTACGTTGCGGCGCTACAAAAAGCTGCAGCATACTGCAAGTTCAGAGACCTAGATGAACTTATTCTTGACTGCATTATATGCGGTGTGCAGGACATTAATTTACAGAGGAGGTTACTCGCTAAATCTCACTTCATTCTACAAATTGTCTTGGATGAAGCTGGCACGCAAATTCAAACCGCGTCTCCTGGCTTGCGCTAGCTGCGGAGGAGACCATGCAAGATCGGCTTGCCGTTTCCTTGATGCTACCTGCCAGCACTGCGAGCAAAAGGGGCACATCGCCAAGGTGTGCCGGAGCGAACTCCCTGCTACTATCTGGCAGCCAAGAAACGCACCAAACCGCCAGCAGAGGTCCAACCAAGGGGCCTGGCAGAAGCCACCATGGTGTTCAGAGGGCGACACTAGAGTCACCTACCACACCTCAATCAGCCAAGTCCACATCAGGTGGCCAAAAAAGCTGAAGGTCGCAGTCCTCATCGAGGACTCTCCATGTGAAATGGAGATCGACACTGGGTCATCACTGACCATCATGCCATGATCTACCCTCAAGCAGGCTATCCCTAGTCTGAAGAAACAACATCTATGCACCCCTGACATCTGCCTTCGCGATTACCAGGGGAACCAGGTCCCCATCATGGGCCAAGGCACCTTCCGAGTGAAATTCAAGCGTTTCATTGGCCAACTCCCAGTGACGGTGGTCAGCGGCAACCTGCAGAGCCTCCTGGGGCTTTACTGGTTCGAATCCCTGGATCTAGAAGTGACCGGTATCAACAACTTGAAAGGTGAAGGCACCGAAGCCATCTTTAAGGAGTTCAAGGACGTCTTTGGCATTGGTCTGGGTAAATATGTGCGGACTCCAATCTCCTTTAATTTGAACCCCAATATAGCCCCCATAAGGCTAAAACCCAGGAGAGTACCTTTTGCTCTCCGGCCCAAAATTGATAGGGAAATTGACAAGCTCGTATGCCAGGGAATCCTAGAGCTGGTTGATCACACACGCTGGGAGACCCCTATAGTGACACCTGTCAAATCTGACAGGTCTGTCCGCATCTGTGCAGACTGCAAATGCACAATAAAGCATTGCAACAAAGCTCTTACCCTGTACCCATTGTACAGCATCTACTACATTCCTTAGGCCCAAGAAAAAAATTCGCTAAATTGGACATGGTGCAGGTATACCAACAATTGCCAGTAGATGGCACTATGGCGGAGGACCAAACCATTGTGACGCAATGTGAGATGCATTCAAATGTCACTGCCTGCAATTCGGTGTTAGTATCGTCCCAGGACTGTTCCAAAGGTCATGGAATGGCTTTTGTAGGGCATTTCAAGAGTCGTCCCCTATTTCGACGACATCTTGGAATCGGCTGCAAATGAGGTGCAACTTTTCAAACGTTTGTGAACAGTTTTGACTAGAATTAGAGACAAAGGCCTCCTTCTCAAAAAAGAAAAATGCCAAATTAACGTGCCAAGGGTTGAATTCTTAGGGTACCTAATCGACGGTTCTGGGATTCACCTGACCACCCAAAAAATTCAAGCAATCCAGGATGCCCATACACCTCACAATCAAACCGACCTGCAGGGATTCCTTGGGCTCCTTAACTTCTACAGCATTCTTTCTTAAACAGAAAGCCACCGTTGCTGAGCCCTTACACCATCTCCTGGCAAAGAACGCGAAGTGGTCCTGGGGATAAGCTGAAGCTGCCGCATTTGCTGCGGTAAAAAGACTCCTGTCGGCAGACACTTTTCTAGTACAATACAGCCAGACCCTGCCGTTGGTGCTGACCTGCGACGCTTCTCCGTTTGGCGTTGGCGCCGTCCTCAGCCACCGCATGCCAAATGGAACCGAGGCTCCCATAGCCTTTTACTCTAGGACCTTGTCCATTGCCGAGCAGAACTACAGCCAGCTGGACCATGAGGCTTTGGCTGCCGTGGCCAGAGTAAAGAGTTTCCATGAGTACCTATATGGCCGTGATTTCAAACTAATTATGGACCACAAGCTGCTACTGGGTTTGCTGGCTGTGGACTGACCTACCCCAGTGTCATTATCACCGCAGATGACCAGATGGACCAACTTCCTAGCTGCCTACTCCTACCATCTCATCCACTGACCAGGCGCCACTTTGGGGCATGCCAACGCTTTGAGCTGCTGCCCGCTGCCTGAACTTCTTGCTGACCCTACCCCCGAGACGCCAGTCCTCCTCCTTGACTGCCTTGAGACTGGTCCTGTCTCATCCAGTGACGTTGCCCGTCACTCTGCAAAGGACTCCACCATCAAACAGATTTTGAACTGGGTGTGGAGGGGGTGGCCCAAGGGGCCTGTTGGGGCTGATTTCAAAATGTTTTTTAGCAAATGTGATGAGTTATCTGTTGTAAATGGCTGTTTACTGTGGGGGGACCGGGTAGTTGTTCCGACCCAAACTGCACATTGCAGTATTAGAGGCTTTACACGTAGGGCATCCTGGAATTGTCAGAATGAAGTCTTTGGCTAAGAGTTACATGTGGTGGCCTAACATGGACACGGAGATCAAAGAATGGATGACTACCTGCACACCATGCCAGGAGTCAAGACCAGCTCCCCCAGAGGCGCCCACTAAGTGGGAGCGTCCTCAAGCACCGTGGTCTAGAGTGCACATTGACTTTGCTGGCCCAGTTCATGGCCAGACATTCCTCATAGTTGTGGACGCCTACTTGAAATGGCTAGAGTTAGTCCTGATGACCTCCACTACAGCAGAAGGTACTACAGAGACTTTTCTCCACGCATGGCTTGCCCGACATCTTGGTGTCTGAAAACGGGCTCCAATTCATGGCCATGCAATTTGAGACCTTCCTAGCAGCTCAGGGAATCAGACATGTCCTGGTTGCACCATTCCATCCGGCCTCCAATGGTCAGGCAGAGAGAATGGTGAGATCTGCAAAAGAGGCCCTCACTAGGATGGGCCCGGGAGATTGGCAAACACGGGTTGACCACTATTTGCTAATTCAGCACATCACACCCAGTGCCACTACAGGGAGAAGCCCCTCCGAGCTTCTCATGGGTCGCCGGCTAAGGTCCCACTTACACCGGCTATACCCAAACTATTCTGCCACATCGCCCCCTGACTCCACAAGCAAGATTTGGAATTTTAGCGTAGGGGACTCGGTATATGCCCATAACTATTCCGGGGGAACTCTGTGGATTCCTGCCACAGTGATAGGCATCACCGGGCCTCGCTCTTATCTTGTAGAGCCCGAGGATGGTCGGAATTGGAGGATGCACATTGACCAACTCCGTGGCCGCATCTCCAACTCCACTCTTAGACAACCAGAGGTAACTCCTGCACAGTTAGCCAAACGGAGCAAACACTCACTCCTTCCACAGGCAGCTCAAGCCCAAGAGTACCGGGAAACTTATCTGGTTATGTTGCAGGCCCTCAGCGAGCTCGGAGCGAACCAGCTCTAGAAGCTCCAGCCGTGCCCTGTGAAAGTTTCCAGGAACTTCCACCAAGCGGAGTTGCGGAGCAAACAGGTCCGTCCAACCTGTCCAAAGAACACCCTCCAACTGAACTGCGCAGGGCTGGCAGAGCTACCCCAAAGCCCACCTACCTGCATGACTACATAACGAGTAGGATTGTTCCATCCAAGAGGGGAGGGGTGATAGATACTTGCTTCAACTACAATGGTTTCCACCACTCATTAATCTCATTGGTCAAAGGGTCTGACAGCTCCCTATAAAAGGGCTACTGTCAGACTCAACCTTTGCTGGATTGTTCTTACTTGTTGTACTTTAATAAGGAGTTGTTGTTGCCTTTAGCCTTGTGTGCCTTTCCATTACCTGATCTAACAGAGAACTCTACTGATAGAGCTATTTACAAGTCAAGAAAATGCACATCATTTCATCAGTATTGAATCTGGGATATGTCGGCTTTTGATGTCACCTTCCTTTACCAATTACAGGGAATTTTTGTTCATTGTCCCATTATTCCCTCCAATATCTGGTATTGGTTCCCAATATTTATTCTATTGTACTCACATGAGTCTTCCAGTAGTCAGAGATTATCTTCAGTGTTGTTGATTACTTTTCTGTGGAAACCGTCTGTCTCAAAACTGAGGACAAATGCTTCATCCCAAGTAATCCAGTTTCTAGATAATTACTCTCTTTTTGGTGCAATTATTAGAAGCTTCCTGAAGTCTTCAACTTTTATTCCCACAAGACCAAATCTTTCTGTCACTTGGCTACGAATCGTTTCTCTTGTTCTGTCACTCAGGTTCTATCATTTCTTCTATCTCAGATGATTGAGTACTTCTGGCTGCTATGTCTAAGGTTTTCTGGCTGCTATGTCTATCATTCTTAATCCTATTGTTGGACCTTCAGTTTTGTTGCATACAGTAATGTGAAAGTTTGTATTGTTGTTGCACATGCTGCATGGCATGGCATGTGCCATGCAGCATGTTTAATGGACTGTCTCAGTAGTATTGCCTCAGGTTTTGACTAAAACTTGTGAACTGATGACTTCCTGCATCTTTTTGCCCTGAAGACAGCAATGGTGGTGGCAGGCACATCAAGGCATCAAACTGCCCTTTACACATTGACACTACAATGCTTGAAAATTACTGGCAGAGTGATACTTACAAAAAGGAAGCTCTTTCACAAGTCTGCAAAATTCAGGGTTCTTCCTCAGGTCTTGAGCGATGGGCTTCCTTCCTATCCTCATAACAGGAGGAAAGTGGGAAAATGCTGTCTCTAGGATGGTCCATCTTATTTATTTATTTTATTTATTTATTTTGTCAAACATGTACGAAATAACAGGTGTAAGTATAAACATGGATATGAATGAAAGAAATGAATTCAAATAAGTGGGGACAGTAGGACAGGGACAGTAGGCACGCTGGTGCGCTTATGCAAACCCCCTTACAGACCTCTTAGGAGTGGGGTGAGGCCCACAGTAGACATTTAAGGTTGAAGCTGTAAGGGTTTGAGGAAGTAACAACAGAGTCAGGTACTTTGAAGGCAAGGCCAGCAAATTTGCTGCTCTCACTTGATAAGAGAGGGGACAGCAGTTTTTGCTCCTGCTGTGGAAGGAATGAGGAGCAGGGAACAAAATCTGTCCCTTCTCTGCTCTCTTTCTCTCCCTGCAGCCCCCACCAACAGTACAAGATCCCTCGTCGCCTTCTTGCATGGCATTCTCCACCTTTAACACTCATGCTTCCTGGACAACATCAGCACCCAAGTAACCATTAGAATAACCACTAACACCATTAGAGTTAAGAGAACCTGCTGATTCTGGACATTTCTGTTTTCTCTTGGTACATCTTCCATAACAGCTGTTCATAAGAGCCACTTGCTATAACTACTGACTGAGAATCCTCTCTCCACTCTCAAAAATTATCTTGGCTGATGCATAGACTGCTTTTTGTGAGGTGTAGTGGAAAATGCTGTTAACAGGACCGTTAGCAATTACAATTTGAAGGAGAATCAGTATCATCAGGGGCCTGTTTGCTAAGATGTTTAAGCTTTATGTGCTATATTTAAAAATATAAGACTAAGCTGGCCGTGATGATCGGGGGAATATTTCAAGTTACTTGATAGTACCTGGCATTGGTTATTCTTGGCAATGTGGCTCATTGGTCTGACTCAGTTCTGGTGACACACTTGGCCAAAGTTCACTGATTAAAAAAAAGTCAGCTTCACATTAAGTGGTTGTGATTCAGGTTTTTTTTTAAAAAAAAAAAAACCTGTAATAGATGTCATATCCTTGGATATATGCCCTACACCTACACTAAAGGATCTGGTAATTTCAGTAGGGACAGATGGGGTCTGTGATGGTTTAAACTGTGTTGCTTGTAACAGAGTTAGAATTATTTGGTTTAGCTACTTGGGTCAATCTTGGGATTGAATCTTCACTGTTGTGTGAACAAATGTCATGGCATCCCTTCCTACACATACAAACTGTAATGATGAGATAATCATAGAAGCAATTTTTGTCTAGGGCCAACAAACCTGTATGATCTAATGCAGACTGAATCAGAGAGAGGGAAGAAAAGGTAAAAAGGGGAAAAATCAGATTTGTATTCATTGAAAGGCAAATGCATTGTAATAAAAGTGAGCTCAGTAATGCTAAAACTACCGGCTAGCAAAATGGGCAATATATAAAAACAAACAAACAAACAAACAAACAAAAACCACACACACACACACACACACACACACACAAGCAAACAAAACACACAAACAAACAAATACTAAAATAATCTATCTGCTTTGGAGATATTCTAAAACTTTTTTCCCTTCCTATAGGAGACAATTAACTATCTTTAAGAGTTAAAATAATGATAGAAAACATTGTCTCTGTGGGGTTAGAAGCAGTTTGGTGTGTTCATCGGTACTTTTTAACCAATGGTAAAATAACAGGAAATGAGCCAAGTACATACCTCCTTCACTTTCTTCTTAGACTGCTTTAATAATCTTTAATGTTCTTTAAAAAGAATCACCTAAGATCAGAAAAGAAAATCAGGACCTTCTCTAACTTATCAAGCAGAATTTATCCTGACTCCACCATCAATTACTTATATCAGAGGATGCCCATAAAAGGAATAATACAGTTAAATGTGGGTCTAACCAGTAATCAGCTTTGAAAAAAATCTGGTGGGGTTTATTTATTTATTTTTTTGGTGGAGAGCTATTGTAGTGTAATTGAGTTACAGTAGATGTGGGATCAGGCAATCCAGGTTGACCACAGGTTCAATGGATAACTTTGGGTTAGTCACATATTGTCTTCGCATAGCCTACTTTGCAGTATTGTTGCTGCAGAGGTAAAACTAGGGAGACTCCTGTATTTGTCACATTAGGGGGAAAAGATCAGTTCTTGGAGACTTCATAGGTATATCCATGTACTTTTATTGACAGCACTTCTGGACCGCCATTGCCTTTTTCTGTTTTTTTGTTTCAGTTTTCCAGAGTAGCCTATAATTCTGGTATCCCAAGAAATATTACTGAAGAAGTAGCCAAGCCGGACAAGTTCCAAAGAACAGACAAGGGATTTTCACCACTACCAATCATGATAGCCAACTGTTTTTGAGTCAAGAGAACATTGTGCCAGCATGAAATTGGTTGCTTTCATGGCCAGTCCTCTTTTGCCTCCATTGTGTCTGTTCCAAGTTCTTGTTGGACAGCATTGATCTCATTATGGGTGGGTAATGTGTGATAGGAAAAGCTCCTTTTTGTGCCCATGTCTTTGCTGCCCTTTATCATCAGCTGGTGAGAAAGGCAACCATCAATCATGACACTACAGCAGAAATGGGGTAAATCTGAGTTCAGGACCCTTACAATCTTCTGTTGACAGTTTTGTATAAGTCCCCGCCCCCCCCGCCCCTTCTGTCGTTGCATAAGTTAAATAAAGTATAGGAAAAGAATAAGAATCACAAAGGTATTCTAGGCATGGGTTTTTGGGAAAGAGCATTGGCTCCCCCCACCTTTCTTCTGCCAATTGAGCCCACACAATACTTGCTGATAGTGCAGTGGTTAGAATAGCAATAGCACTTAGACATGTACCGTTTCACAGTGCTTTTTATGGGCCTCTCTAAGTGGTTTACAGAGTCAGCATATTGCCCCCAACAATCTGGGTCCTCAGTGCAGTATTGCAGGCTAATTCTGCTGAGTGCAGACTTGCCATCATTTCTGTGGTTTGCATCTCACTGGCTCAAGGTTGACTCATCCTTCCATCCTTCCGAGGGTTGGTAAAATGAAGACCCAGATTGTTGGGGAAAATGTATGCTGATTCTGTAAAGCACTTAGAGAGGGCTGTGAAGCACTATGAAGCGGTATATAAGTCTAAATGCTATTGCTATTGATATCATCACTCCACTTTGTTTTAGCTGTTCTTTGTGGACACTTTTTATCTGCATGCTGGCTGGGGAATTCTGTGAGTTGAAGTCCACACATCTAGAAGCAAGTAAGGTTGGGAAACACTGTTCTAAATCCTCTGTGTTATGTTCAGGATATAAAAGGTGAAGGGACAGTCCCAGTGTTTCACGATTAAGTGTTTTCCTGTTCATGTTACAAAACTGCTAAAGTGAGTGTTGCTAGTGGTCCACTGCTCTTGGCTCAAATCCAATAAATGATGAGCAAAGTGGCATCTGGGCTTTGTGCCTCTATCCTCCTGATGCAGTCAGCAAGTACTCTCTCCCTACTATTAGTCAAGAGACTTCTGCTCCAAACGAATGGCAAAATATTACCCTAATTGTGGTGCAACTGAGAACAACTTATTCCATGTGCCAGAGAAGAGAAAAGGACCACATCAGGGCGATGACACCGAACAAAAATATGGCTGGGCTATGTCGGTGTCCTAGTTGGTGCTGGCAGGCTCAGAGAAAAAGCAGGAAAGGCAGAATATAATAAGTAATGACACCGGTTCAAATTCTTGTTGAGACACAAAACCTAAGGTCATCTTTGGCATTAATCTCATTGCCGTTTCATTTGCCACATAGAATTGTTTGGAATATCAGTGATAATATACAGTAGTATTGTTTCCAGATATTTCATCCTAAATCCTTTACAGGAAGAATACAGTATATTTTTGTAAGGCAAATAAAAATGGCCTTCCTGGAAAACAGTTTCTGATTAAGAGCTCAGTGTGCTATCTATTTTAATTCCACACCTCACAATGGGCCATGGTTAAATTAAGGGTGATTCATTGAATAATTCAGATAGCTAGGTTCAAATATTTGTGACTTGGGAAATACTGTATGACAAAACAAAGCAAACACACAACAACTTAAGGACAGGATCACCTTTTATTGTAATGGATTTATGTTGGATTTATGTTGATAGGAGATGTGTATATAAATTGCTCATAACCTCAGCTTAGGTCTTTGAGTACAGGTGGTCCTCAACTTATAACCACAATTGAGTCTGAAATTTCTGTTGCTGACAGTTGGTAAATGAATTTTCCCCATTTTATGACCTTTCTTGCCATAGTTGTTAAATGAATCATTGCAGTTATTAAGTTAGTAACATGGTTGTAAAGTGAATCTGGCTTCCCCATTGACTCTGCTTGTCAGAATATTGCAAAAGATGATTGCATGACCCCGGGACACTGTGACCCTCATAAATATGAGCCAGTTGCCAAATGTCTGAATGTTGATCACGTGGCGTGAAAAACAGCCATAGATCATTTTTTTCAGTGTTGTTATAACTCTGAATGGTCACTGTTAGGAATATAATCTTAACGGTTGGGTTGGCAATATCGAAATCATGTAACAATGTTGTATCTGTTTCTTTAAATCATACTGTAAAATGTGATTGGTTGCTGTTTTCCTCAATCGGCCATAAGAGGGAGCCAGAATGACTGTTAGCTCTCTGTTCGTTAGATGCTGGGCTGATCTGATCTGAGTGCCGTGAGCTATTGTAAGTTTTGCAACTGCTAGCAAACTTTGAGTTCTGAACTGATTATATGATTATGGACTATGTTATTTGGATTATCCCTTAACTGAAAGACATTGATGACTGACTGTCTTATCCATGTATGACTTGGGCTGTTTGATGGACTCTGATACCTCTATTTCCACGAAGAAAATGGAAAAAAATGCTTTAAAAAGTGGGGAAAAAGCTTCCGATGATCACGTGGCTCACAGCTGAGCCACGCGATCCTCAGAAGCTTTTTTTTTTTACTGCTGGTTTGCAGAACAAACGACAATCCTCCCTACCAGCTCGCACGAACCGGTGCAAACCAGTAGCATTTCACCCCTGAAATAAGGTAGAAATATTATTTGAAATTACATAGCAAACTAATTAATGACAAGCAGAACGTTAGAAGGAATACTTCTGGATTGCTTTCTGTGTCGCAACATTTTGTAAATTAGGTGTTTCCAAAGCTAAAAATGTTGCAAGTCCAAACGGGAATATCAACAGATCCTTTAAGCATAAATACTGCCACTGAACTATGCTAGGCAAATATTTTCCCTTTAAGATGGAAAGTTATAAAGAGAATGTTCAATTTTATATACCGACTGATCCAAAGTATAAATCCTAGCTTCCATCCAAATGTTCTATGTAATAGTTTTTTTAATTAAGCCTGAAATCTAGTTTCCCATAGCATAGATAGTCCTCGACTTACAACAGTTCGTTTAGTGACAGGTGGAAGTTACAACGGCACTGGAAAAAGTGACTTATGATCGTTTTTCACACTTAGGAAAAAGTGTTGCAGCACCCCCATGGTCATGTGATCACAATTCAGTTGCTTGGTGACTGACTCATATTTATAACGGTTGAAGTGACCTGGGATCACATGATTGTCTTTTGTGACCTGACAAGTAAAGTCAATGGCGAAGCCAGAATCACTTTACACCTTGTCACTAGCTTAACAACTGCAGTGATTCACTTAACAAATGTGGCAAGAAAGGTCATATAGTGGAGCAAGACTCACTTAACAACTGTCTCACTTAGCAACAAAAATGTTGGGCTCAGTTGTGGTTGTCGGAGTCTAATAGATTACATTTACCTCAGCCAACGAAGTATTGAAGTTGTTTTATTTTACAGGAAGCCCGTATTAGATGTGTTGAAGGGAGCCTGTAATCTTGTGTGTATGTTCCAGCATAACTCTGGAATACCTTGAGAATTTCAACCAAACTTGGTATACAGATGACTTACTCTCTGGAAACAAATTGTTACTCTCTGGTAACACATCCCTAACACCGCTTGGGTGTGTGTTCTGTTAAGATACAGCCTGTTGTGCCTTGAAATGGCTTCTACTGTGGAGAGAAGCTGTGGAGTTGCCATGATAACGGCTTCATAGTACTCCACAAGGGGGCTCCCTCTGGTAAGGAGGGAAATCCAACATTAGAAATTGCGGCGATCGAACAAATATGCTAATA